>NC_136800.1:34816214-35051214 GCF_951216825.1 Electrona antarctica
GATGCCCTTGCAGCCAGACATGATTTTTTTCCTCCCTCATTATAAGTTCCAATTCTCTCCAACATGCTATGTTAAATTTTTTTCCACCACCAAGAACAATATTGATAATGATGATACTTCATGGCAAGTCATTGGGAGTCATGACTAATATTTTGGCATCGAATAAAGTATTCAGTCTGAAAGATAGAGGCCAATAGGTTATATCCTTCATCCACAAAACTAGTATATTATGATTAAGAATTAGCTTCCATTTAAACCACCTCAGTCAACACGTCACTCCAGAATGAGAGTATATAATTATTGGAGAGATTAGCTAGAAAACGAGCAGTGCTGAGGTTCTCCATGCAGAATTATTATTACTAGAGAGAGGTGCCCGTGGGGCCTCTGCGGCAGTGCCCTTTGGGCACTGGCCTACTTGGAATGATGCAAGTTGGAAATGTATGCCCCACCCAGACATTATGTCTGTGTCCCTTTATGCCCGGCGTCAGAATGATGTCAGATTTCTCAGTGTCTCTCTGTGTCAGCCATGCCCAAATATGGAGTGTTGGGATGTCAGAACAGGCCGGCTTATGGAGTTCTGTGTCAGCCATGCCCAAATATGGAGTGTTGGGATGTCAGAGCAGGCCGGCTTATGGAGTTCTGTGTCAGGCATGCCCAAATATGGAGTGTTGTGAGGTCAGAACAGGCCAGCTCCATATATAGACCCTGGGCAGGGGCCCGGTCCAGAGCCCGAGCAGAGGCCTTTTTGGGGCGGTTCTGGACAACCGTGGCCGTGGGTTATTGTTGTAAAGCCAGCTAACTATAGCTAGCTAGTGTTACTTAATGTTATGCTTATATTCAGTTCAGTTCATTTTTATTTGGGGATATTGGAGACATATCTAAAAATATGTGCTGGTAGGTACAGTATGTGTGTAACATTACAAAACTGGGTATTTGGGTCTATGTTACTTTTAGGCATAGCATTTTAGTGTGTTATGGCCCCAATGAGAATTCTTAGGGCATTGGATCAGTCTATGTTGTAGGAACAACGAGTAACATAATTGTCGGGAGTAAACCTCCTAACTCCATTTTTGAGGTTTTTGAACCCTGCTATTGAACAACCCTTTTTGTGTTGTTTCCAAAATATTGAACCAATGGAAAGGAGTAAAAAAATGCTTTGAACAAAAACACTTTGACTTCTATTCACGAGTTGCCCGCGTTAATTAATTGTAGAACACTTTCCCGAGTTATGTTTTCATTGTTTAATCCACGTTTTTAATCAGTTTTAAGTCATACGGGCAAATGGGGCAATCCCAGAGACGGCACCGGATATCTCCTCCCACCCACTTGCATTAAGTTGCTCAAAAGCGCATGAGGCGATTTCACTCAGGAACAGAGTGCATTCTGGGATGGATTTGCCCCAAACTCATGAACGCGCTGGCCGTTGACTATCATTGCACGCGTTCACGTCAACAACAGCCCGCCGCCCGGGCTGTTGTTGTGATCGCCGATATGGAATACTTTTCTACATTACAACAAGCGATTACACTGTTTTAAAGTGGATTTTCATGACAAGCAACTCAGCTATCGGTGCACTGTTCAAAGGTAACTTTAAACATAGGCAGTCTAGCCTGAAAGACACCTATATATTGTTGGCATTCAACCTGTTAACTCCATTGGACCCTCAAACTGTCTGCTAAAGCAACTAACTCTACCTCCCCCTCTCATGCAAGTAATTGACAATATATAAAGTCACAACACCAACTTTGATGAGGCAGTATTGCTTTGTTTTCAAAATATACGGTTTTCTTAATTTCCTGAAAATGTTACATTTTTCATTTCCTGAAAAATTTACATTTTGGAGTGGTTTCTTCTCGACAGCAGAGATATGCTGAGTTTCTTGTCTTATTTGTTTGCTAATCATCAAACTGTCTTCTCTCAGTCAACATTTCTCTCTCCAACGTTCACTCAAAGGTCACAGCTTTGCGGTATCGGAATAACATCAAGATTTATCACAAATATCCAGTTGCAGTGATTCATATCATTCTCGAAATCTTAGATACTGCTGTCTTAATACAAATCCATATAAATAAGAAACTAAAGGAGCATGAGGAAAAACATGTTAAACTAGAAAAAGTGCCCCTCGGGGCACAGGTCTCCACCAGGGCAGGTCAGGTTGTGGCCTCCTGGTGGCGCTATAATAGGCCAATGTGAAAAGGGTGGCATTTGTTCATACGTCTTTGATGGCAATTGGATGATTTGAGGAATTTTGTTCCAAAAATGTGTTTTGCAAAAATCAACCTGTTGGTGGCGCTATAACAGGCCAATGTGAAAAGGTTGGGATATATTCCTCAGCCTAGTAAGAAAATGTGTATAAGATTTCACGTAAATTGCATGCTGCGTTCATGATTTGAGGCTTTTGTTCAAAACGGGGCAATCTTGCAAACTGTGAAAGCCAATTATAGCCAATTAGGATAGAATATGAAATATCGGACAGATCCGACTTGCGCACATGACCATAGAGATACTGTGTAACGATTTGTGAGATTTTTGGACAGAATCTGGAGGAGTAATATCAAAAAATGTGTTTTACAAAAGTCGGCCTCCTGGTGGCGCTATAAAAGACAGATGCGGAAAATGCAGGTCAAAGGTTTGTCCTTGGCCTCTAGGGAGTGTGCATGCAACGTTTCACGCAGATCGGTGCAGTTTTAGGTAAAACATGTGAAAAGCTGCCTCATGGTGGCGCTATAACAGGCCGTTCTGGAAAATGTGGGGCAGAGGTTCATCGTTGGCATCCAGGGAGTGTGTGTGCAAAGTTTGGCATCAACCGGGTTAACGGTGCCGGAGATTAGCTGGTAACAGACGGACAGAAGGAAGGAAGGACGGACGGACACACACGCGGACGGAGTGCAAAACATACTCTCTCCCCATGCCTTCGGCCTGGTGGAGACAATCAGATGGGGCAGTACAGGCAGGACATCAAGGCAACTGTGGCCACAGTGCATGTACTTTTTGAGGGGCATAATAAGGCCAGCCTGAAGGGGAATGGCAGCCATGCATGGCTTTCATGGCCTTTTCCTGCCCTGTCTGTAAAGATCCATATGGTCAAGATGTGTTTTTTTCCTGTGTTATACATAATGTTTGCATTAAGGGAGGTGATTATACACTGGGAAATGCATGTGTAAACTCTTACTAACCATTTTTCCAGTGGAGCTGCAGGAAGAGCCAGAGCACGTTACTGTTACTGAGAATGAAGGTACAATTGGACCTATATAGAGCGTTCACACTGTTGAGAAAAGCTTAAAGTAAAGTAATTTGACTGCAATGTTGCATGACAATAAACAACTTGAACTTGAACCTGGAACTAATGCTGGAGTTATGTAAGAAAAAAATGAAAATGGATCCATGCCATTCAGGTCTCTGCTGCATGGAGCAAGTAGGCTGGCTAACTGTTAGATACAGTACAGTTGTAATTATTTGGACTAGTAGGGTAAATGGGTTTGGTGCTAGCCAAGAGGAGCGATATATGTTTTGTTTTGTTTTGTTTTGTTTTGTTTTTTGCATGTGTGTGTGTGTGTGTGTGTGTGTGTGTGTGTGTGTGTGTGTGTGTGTGTGTGTGTGTGTGTGTGTGTGTGTGTGTGTGTGTGTGTGTGTGTGTGTGTGTGTGTGTGTGTGTGTGATTGCTCAATCATGACCATCAGAGCAACTGGGTGAAGCACAATTTGAACTCCCCCCACAGGATAAATTCACAGGATTAATTCACCTGAATTAATAATAATAATAATTTTAGACAGCCTTTAGCTTACCAGGGAGTGCCTGGTAAACTTAATTGAGAAATATATTTTCAAAGCTATATCTATGAAGTGTGGAAGCAGGGGTTACAGATCCCACAAACAGTCTAGAATAGTATTTGGTTTTGATTCTGAAGCTTTGTGGCAGGTTGTGTTTCATAACTTTCATTGCAGGGTCCCGTAGAGGCTGGTAGAGTGAAAACACAAACACACGTACAGTACTGTCCTTAGAGTCTGCTCGTAATAGACAACTACAGTTATACCTGAGAGTATACTGTATACTGTGATCCCCTTTGGATTTTCCTCACATTTCAGAAGAACATCTTCATCTAAAATACATTTTCTGATAAAGATTTGTTTGAAATGTGAGGAACAGACCATTCCAAAAGGGTCCACATATTTTCAAGCATACCTCTAAGATAGGGTACCATGTACATGTGCCATGTATGTCAAAATACTTCCTTAATGTCAACGAAGTCTATGATCACAACACCACAGGGAGTTCCACAAACCATGTTCAACCCCGATTTGGTTCCAACAAGGGGTTAAATTAATTTCGCTTCACTAAAATGTGGAACGCCCTACCAACAGCCGCTAAGAAATGTGAATCCCTAGACTCCTTCAAAACCACTCTCAAAGAGCACTTACGGGCGGCTGCAAGCCCCCCCCCCCTTTACTTTTGTACACGTTTTTCCCTGTTTTTACTTTTTTAACTCTATATGATGATTTCTTTTTTTTTTGCATAGAAGTGTATATTTCTACGTCTTTCATACACCCATGGGGGAAACCATGCAAGGCACCAACCTGCATATCGGGAGCAATTAGTCTTGCTCAAGGATACTTCGACACTAACTCTGCATGGGGGAGCCCGGGATCGACCAGGGAATCTCCCGGTTTCCATGCGGCCACTATACCGGCCACTCTACCCCTGAGCCACTGCCGCCCCGCCAGACAGTCTCTCAGGGAGACTTCCTCAGTAGTCATTGTACTGTTGGATACATTATGATGAGGTTATCAACTGCAGCTTTCTCCGTAGAGGTCTATGACTATGACTGGGCAATTAAGCAAACATATATCAAAATCAAAAATGTAGAACCAATAACCAACTTAATCTTGCTTATCCCACGATTTTGTAACCCATTTTCACCCCTGTGTCAATTATCTAATGTGATCCTGGGCTCTACATCCTCCGCCAACGTAGTCCCCATATACAGTATGGGGGACATGGGGAGAGCAACGGACTTGAACTCATGCTTCTTTCATGCCTGAGTGTCCAAGTTGCTCCTTTTACACCTGACAGGGGCGAGTTTCCCTGGTTGGACGTAGCGCGTGGAAGGAACACGTTATTACAACCAGTTCCTTTCCCCTCCAACAGGAGCCCCAGCTGGCCATGGGGAGGCAGTTTAGAGACCCTAGGGGACACGGGGAGAACATGCAGAAGCAGGTTCTTTAATTATAATTTATTTTTATAAATCAATAAATTGACAGAAATTTTGAATAGATTGACTAAATCGATTAGCTCTGCAATATCTTTACTTAGTACAATGGTGGCATGCACAAATAGTGAAAATAGTAAATCTATTTTGTGATTTGATGCGTCATTGTGAGCTTTATTTATGCTCTATTCACATTTCTTCTCTCCAATAAATAAATCGTTTATTAAATCGTGATATCCATTTGAAGTTATATCGCGCAGCGCTTCAGATATTTTGGCTTATCTTTTCCAAGGAAGGATGCCAATTATCCTAAGAGGATCCTGTTTGGGTTTACTTTAATAATGAAATAATAAAATGTAATAACCAGTCCCATTACTATTAGTGCATGGATAAAATGTGGAGTGAAGAGCAAAGTCTCATCAAAAGTAGAGTGGCCTACGTCATTTCTAACAGGAGTTGTGTAAATGTATTTTTCTGACAGCACTTTAATTAGCCTAATCATTCGCTGTAGTGATGCTCCATGTAAACCAGTGTAAATACTCCAGATAACAGCGAGCTCAGGGGAGGGAGAATGGAGCACCCTGGCACATAAATACAGTACAATTATGGCCCTTATTTTAGAGCATTTATTTAAGCTGTTTTAGTACCCTTACCTCACTGGGTCCTAAATATCAGAGTCATCAGCTACAGTATATCAGAAGATTGCTCTTGCTGTGATCTCACACACACACACACACACACACACACACACACACACACACACACACACACACACACACACACACACACACACACACACACACACACACACACACACACACACACACACACACACAAGTAATTAAGAGGCAGACTGGATTGATTAAGTGGAAGGGGAAAGAAATCAGTGAGATGGTAAACTCCTCCACTGTTTGACAACAAATAGGAGGGCAGGGAATTGGAAATGTCATGAATATAGAACTGGGCTGTTAAGTCAGTTCTAATGCATTTGTTGTCATAAGTGAAATCTCCTGTTTTTTTAAAACAGGATACCGGTAGGCTATTTCTATTGAGACTGATCATTTGAAAGTTAATGCCTAATTTATACTCCATTGTACATACATGTCTCACATAAATCAGGCGGTAAACACGGTAAAAGTTTTCCAATTCACATTTTCAAATTGATTTAAAAAAATCACACCCGTGTGAACTGAGTGGTGTAAGGTCTTATATAGCCTGATCAGCTGTGGTCTGACGTAATGTCTGACGTAATGAAATCACACCCGGGTGAACTGGGTGACCGTAGCAACCGTGCTCATTTTTTGAGCACAGACAGACAGACAGACTAACAAAGCCAGTTGTAGGAGTGGTTTACACCACTCAAAAATAGCTGTTCTACCATGAAGCTCACAGCATGGAGCAATGTGACACATTTGTGAGCTTGTAGATCAGCTATTTTAGGTATTTGTTGCATACCAAAATATATAGGGCTTACCGTAAGTGGTTAAGAGGAATACACCAGGAGCTTCATGAAGGAAACGCACTGCCAATTTGCCAAGTGACAGGCACAGGGCACTGCCAAGTGACAGTCCAATACAGCCTACAGGGTACATGTGGGCTTACGGGCTGGGCTGTTAAGCTATAACCCTCCACACTGCAGTCACTAGTTTTAAATGCCATGCTCGTGATAGTTTGCCAGCTTGAGAAGGAAGCATACTCCATATGGGTGTGATATCCAAAATGCCAATATCCCACAGAGACAGCTCTGAGAGCCTATGATTCAAGATATTGTTCTACACAGAAATCCTCCATGCCTAGTCTGAGATGAAAGCGTTTATATTGGAATTAGCCGTGGTGCCGCTCTGGTTACAAATACCATAACAACAGCCACTGCCATGCAATTTCATATGCCTGCTGAATTCAAGGTCACATACAGAATATGTGCACGGTTTCATTAACGGGTGTCAGAATGGCGCAGATACACTCATGCTCCCTACTGTTGACCCCTCTGGCCTTGGTTGGCCTTCTGGGGCTGGTGCAACCCAGTACTTCCTGACAGATGGCTTTGAGTACCAGCCATTTCCAGGTCTGTGGTGGGGGGCACCAGCTGTATGTACCGGCTGGATAGGCATTAGATCCACAATGTATACTGTACTCACACAAAAAGGTATGTTGTGCGAATACCGTGGAGAATTACAACATGCTATGTATGAAAATACAGTTCACACGGCCTTAAATATGTAAGAGAGTTTGAAGGTCATGCTGCAGCTGTGCTGCTATACGAGTAGTTTACGTAGTTCAGCAAGGAACTAATAACAGCATACTGGCAAAATATAGCCCTGCTGAATTATTCTGTGACATTTCCCTACTTTGAATATGAACGCAGTCTTTATTCATTGAGCAAACTGTAATCCAGGCAGAGGGAGATATAGCCTTGCATTCACAGCAAAACAAAGTGAGCCCTGTGTTGTTTTATGTGATATGAATTTATAACTTAAGACACGTGGTCCTCTTGAGGAATAATCTACCTTGCATGAATAAACAATTACAAATCAACCCCTCATTGAGACTCAGTGAGTATCCTGCCCTGGAGTCATTTAGAAATATAGACTACTACACCAATATATATTAATGATTAGGGGCTAGGGTGACAGAAAATAAAGGTTTAACGGCTATTGGCCAGTTTCACTCCTGAGTCCTGAGATGCAGAATGGCCAATTACTTAGTCTAATTAAACAGTCTTCCTCCTAAACGTCACATGTATTTATTTTTTCTGTGTAACAAAACAAAGGAAATATTGCCACTTATTTTTCTCATTATGGTTCTCCTGCTATATGTGTGTGTTACAGTGAGGTCATCAAACTCTGCTCTCTGGAGACATTATCATTGCCAGCACGTGCGACTGATGCAGGGAGTGCAGTGGAAGGGGCGGTGTGGTGGGGGTCGACGGGCTGTTGATGTTATGCTCCCTCATCTATCAGTGGGTCGCTCCTCTCTGATGGCCACTGAAGCTCTATTAGTCCCCGCTGCCCTGATTGATGGCACACAGTACTGTGTGGGAAAGCATGGGTTGTCGTTTTGAACACTACAACATGCTTGTTACCTTACCTTTAAGTCTCAGAACAGGCGACTCCTACGCTGAATCTATAAATAAAGATAGAGATGTGAACTGGCGGTGAGCTCGGAGATGTATAGCACGTTATAGCTCCAGCTCTTTGTTCCACATTTCATGATTTTATTTCTCGGGTATGTAAATTTATGCTATATACTGTAATGACCGGTGAGCTCAGGAAACACCAGGATAACACGTTCATGCATAGGAAACAGATTTATTTCAGTGTTTGCACACAACCCGCTCTAACTAGACACTTGAACTTGAAAAGACACCTATTCTCTCAGGCTTATGGCAAATAGTTGTTTGTTGTTTTATTAGGTTGTTTGTTTGTGGGTTGTTCATTGTTTTTTATGTAAAGCATCCTTGGGTTCATGAAAGGCGCTATAAATTCAAGCTATTATTATTATTATTATTAACTAAGGTCAGCTGATGAGCAACAGAGGAGAGGGGGTGTACGACTACCTCTATTGCCTATGGTTTTTCCACCAAAATAACACACAAGATAAATAGTTAAATCAAGGACATGACATTAAACAACATAACACATTAATCCCCACAACAAATCCCCCTTAAAAAATAACCGCAACACAATGAACAACAATAAAAAAATAAATGTGTGTGGGCATGCTGGGAAATCCAGCCCAGCTGAGTTGACATGCCCTGGGACGTTACACTGCCCCCACCTGAGGGGTCTAATTGTTCCCAGTGACCCACACACCGACACAAAGTCTCTGAGGTGTTGAGGCATGTGCCTCCTAGGCTTTCCAAAGCTCAGGGTGAGGGGCGACCAGTGTGCATAGGGACGTCCTGTGTATAGAGGGCCTCTCCTCCTCTACCCGGTTCTCTTCTGTGTTGGGCTGTTGGCCGGTCCCTGTGGAGAACCTACAACCTCATAACAGCTAGCAAAGTCCTCTGTACAGTGGAATTAATAGGTCAGTTTATGGAGGAACCCAGGCTAGACCAGCTCTTCCAGGGTCAGTTTGTGCCTCTCCCGTAGTCTCTTCCATGCATATCTGCATGGAATTGTCCAACCCAGCCTCCCCCATAGCCCTGACTTGGTCTTGGTCCGAACCTCTGAGATATAGCTCTATCTGCCAGTACCCACTGTGGAGTTCCGATGAGCTGAACCAGCTGGAGCTGGTTATGTGATTTGGATCACCGCGTTTAGCTGCTGGTGGCCTACAAATAGCTTCCAGTTATTGTCTCATATATATATATATATATATATATATATATATTGTTGAGGAATCATACATATAGAGGCGTATCATTCTATATAAACAGGTGTATATTCTATTAACCCTTTGACCTATGTATGCTTCAATTTGCTCTCTGACCGAGTGTATTCATGTTTCCATCTGAACCAGTACAGTGTTGCAATACACCACAGATATTCTGATTACTCCCTCAGACCAGAGCTGGTTGGGTGGGGAATATGGTATTATGTTTTGTTCAGTACGATAACTTGTTTTCATGTCAAGTCGACCTTTTTGGCAGTACCCAAATGTTCTGGAAAGTTCTGAGAAGAGGATGACTAATATGTTTTGGTAGAACTTGGAGGCCACGGAATATTCGTGTGCCGGCCCGGTATCGGTGATATTGTGAAATCATCTGTGTTGTGAAATCATCCTCTATATAATCTGCATGCAAAGTGAAGGAAGCTAATATGCCAGACTAACAACCGAGGAACAAGTGCGACTCTACTTCTGTACGGTTCATCGGCTGCTTGCACAGCTATCCTTTTTCGACTCTTGTACTTTTCTTTTTGGATTCATCGTTGTACTTTACGTTTTGACTTATTCTCATTTTTGTATTATCTTCAAATAAACCTTTTTGATTAGACCTAATTGTTTTTGCCTCATTATCTACTGGAATATTGACATTCCTCAATAATATATATATATATATTGATAGATACATGTACAGTAGCTTGACAGGAAATGGAGACAGAGATGGGGGGGAACACATGCAGCAAAGGTCGTCGGGATTGGGACTCGAACCCGCAGCACGCTGTCAGGCTGGTTTACCAGGCTAGGTGCCCGGACCGCTAGTCCAGCCCGGGCGTTATTGTCCTTTTTACGTACAGGGATGATGGGACAGACCAGGGGATGTTGGATGGTTCATTGATGCCCACTGCTGCCATAACATGAACCTTCTGTTCTGTGGCTTCCCTTTTTCTAACAGCAGTCGCTGTTAGATGGATAAAGATATTGGACCAATTTGGTCTAGTTAGTTATAGTCCTTGTTGCAGAAAAGGAGGAGGAACTGTTCCAGCACCCTGTACCGGCGTAACTGATGGCTCTGTGCAGAAGAGAGGCTGCATGTTTTTCACTTGCCTAGGTGCAATTTGTTTCAGTTGACTTGTACATTTAGGGAAAGTGAGAATGATTTATGTTGTTACATATCAATATGACCTTTCAGTTGTAGTCTGCATTTAGTTGGAACCAACGTTACCACAAGCAGCGGGACGAGTTGCAAGACGTCCGTACAAGAGGGACGGTGAGAGAGATAGTGGACTCTCATCTGCTGATGAATACTGTTGCATCTCAAAAACAACAACAAAGATATAAGGATTCTTTGACACTAGCTCACACTATAGTGTCAAAGAGTAGCTGAGCTGAATTAGTCTTGAATGTTGATTTATTTTATCCCAGCAAGGCCTGGCACTTTGTTGTTATATTGTTGTTGTTATCAAGGTCAGAAATGAGTGGCGAGTATAGCTGTAGTTGTTGTTGGTGGTTATTACTGTATTATATGGCTGTGTTGTTTGCAAGAGTGGGTCTGCGATTTGTTTGTCAAGAGCATTTCAATTCAAACTCCAGTGAGTGAGATTTTGTTAGTCTTTAATCTTTCTGCTGTGTACAACTGAAAAAAGACGTGATAGAGGACCAGAGGGTGACAGATTATGTCATGATGTGTCACGCACCGGCATAAGAATGCTATATTTTACTAGTATTATACAACACAACACATTATGGCTCTGTCCACACATTAACCTTATTTGCCAAGTTATTTTATTGCATTTATTTATATCCATCATGGCTGTGTGTGCTACTATAGGAATAAGATGATGAACATGCCTTTCTATGTGATAACAATCTTGCCATTCCCCCTCCCTCTCTACACCCTAGTTACCTTATTATCTGTGGAAGGTTGCATAGTCACTGAGCTTAAAATATTCCATTCCAAACTCTATGTCTGATGTCACACATATCCCTTCCTCGTTCCTTCCTCATTCGAATGTGTTTTGTCTCCAGGAATGGAATATGGAAATGTGTTTTAGCGTATGTGCACGGATGATGTTTCACTGTATCGTATTACCATTTCATTGACTTCCCACTTGGGCTGCTATGGTGGATGTCCTTGGTTTGCCAGTATTTGTAAAGCAGGTTCCCTGCTGTCAAATTGCCTCTAAGTCTATCATATGATCCAAGAATGAGTCAAAACTGAATCTACCGTGGAATGTAAAGCTATTATGAAAGTTCCCATTCATGATTACGAATTCTTAATGGGCAATTTCTGCCCAATTCTTTTGCGCCACTATAGCGGCTGGCTATGCTGGTCGGTCGGTTGGTTTGTCCGTCCAGCACTTCTGGCAATATTGGCAAGTTAATAACATCCTAAATTCCTAAAAGTAAGAAAGAACTTAATAAATGTATTTATTTATTTATCTATTTTACTCCTAATTGGTTTTAAAAATAAAACTCTTTGCTTGAAATTCCTGCATCCTGAGCAGAACCCTACATACTATAGGGCCAGGGCATTAGATCACAACGTTGTAAACATCCATAACTGACATAGATTCCATCAAAAATTCATAACAATTTGAGAGAGATTTGTAGTTTGAACCAGACGAAATATGTACCTCTAGATACACCATTATCAATAGTGAATAATGCAGAAATGATATTTTATACATGACATTAATGATTTATTAATGTTCTGTGATTTTCAGAGCCATGGGAAATATCCTTGCTCTCTGGAGGCCATCCTATTCACATTTGGCATGGAGCCATGTTGAATCTGCCTTGCTGCATCACAGAGTAGAGAGAATATGTGAGATAAAAACAGTTTCCTGGATGCTTTCTTAGTTTAATTTCAAATCTGTTTGGGGATCTATGTGACATGTGGGGTTCTCATAACATGCAAGTCAGAGCTGTGTGGCTCTTCTGCCATACTAAAAGCCTGCAGAACATTTTCTTAAAGATGGAGTGCTGTGATGTTTTCCAGTTTTTCATGTATTTATGAGGTGACAGTACTTCATTAGACCCCTTGGTGTGGTTGTTATGTGCATGATGTCTTCCCTTTGTATTTAGGGATTCTTCCTGAAGCCTGAAACCTTGACAGTCAAACGTGCCAATGAAAAAAACAGTGATATAGTGACATCACAATATCACCCCCTCCCCTAACTCCTCCACCTTTATCATACAACAACAGCTGTGGATGCATCTTCAGTTCAGTTGGATCACCACCCATGACCACCCACCAGGCAAACCAGCTAGGCATACTGGTGGGAGGTACAAATTTTCATTCATACCTACCTCCATCCGAGCCATCAACAAGGGAAGCAGGAGGAGGTAGATGTAGTTACACTCGGTGCACTTTAGCCCTGGTTGCACTTTATATTTAATGTAGCATTTGTATCTTGTGATAATGTATACGTATGTCTGTTGTCATGTATGTTGTACTGTTTGTAATGTCTTGAGAGCTTTTATTATCTGCTGTAAAACGAAGTGCCCAGTTTGGGACATATGAATAAACTTGACCTTGACCTTGTGTCCACATAAAACGACATTTTAACAAATACTATACACTTTTTTTGAAAAAAAACGTCTTCCTTATGGAATAATAATATCTGATGATCATGTTTTAGGGTTGGAAAGAAATCACGGCACTATCATCTTTAACATTGCTGTGGGCACGGCCACGTACTGTGAAATATTCTAATATTCGAATTGCCTAGTAGTGGTTCTCAAGTAAGTCATCAGTTTCCTGACTGGTGCATCCTAGCAACAGCAACTCATCTATGTTGGTGTGTAGACTAGTAGCATTAGTTTACATTCAGATAGATACCAGTCTCTCTCATCTGAATTAAAAGCCTAGACTGACAACATTGAACTAACATACTCCTCATTCTTTTCCAATTACAAAAGAAGAGATACAATAATGTAGCATCCATTATGAGCATCACATGGCTTGCAGATCAAAGGTATATGACAGGAGAAAGAACAGGATGGGACAAGAGGAGACGATATTTTCAACATCACTTGAGGGAGAAGATCTTGCTCAGCAAGCACAGGGATGCTCAGTTTCTCTCCACACATTTCTTTTCATATTTCTTGCAAGCACATGGTTATTTTCAGAGGGTGGCTGTTTAAGATTCAACATGTTCACTATCTATCATTCACTGTGGTGCACTTCTCTGCGCTGCAGGGACAGGGTGTGAGAAGTGTGTAAGTGATACTTTCAATTACAAAAAATATTTGAAGGCTGTCAGCGTGCAAGCGGCAAGCCAATGGTGCTTTTGTCACTCCTACTGTTGGCGTTACAAACTATTTGTCCTTTCTCGTGTGGACATCTCGTACACATTAATATACCAGCAGTGAGAGAGGGGAGACATTGTCTGTCGTGCCTGTGGGTGCATATTCACTCAAAAGTGATCACATTTGCATGTCTATGTGCCCATCTCATCTGGGGAGCGGCCATTAAAGAGATGCGCATGCTGTGCAGATGCCCTTTCTATCATGGCGGGATTCATTCCTAATGTCACCTTTGTCAGTGTGACTGACAGCATCGAGGGGGTCATTTGCTTCCCGGCAGGGGACCACCTGTCAGAGACGGCACACGTGCAACTGATGATGTTTAAGAGCATCTGTGGGGGGGAACTAGACTTCACTTCAAGGATACCGGTATGCACTTAATAAACTCAAGGGTGGCGCATTCATTAGCCACATTAGTATTCAATCATTCACCCAAATATGACATTTTCTGTGGTAATCCTTGTTCACTTCCTCCTCCTTGGTGCAATGGTGTCCTGGTGTCAGACGTTGTCTTGGTTCCACTTACAACTTTGATGTTTTTCTTTTACATATAATAAAAATAATAATAATAATCAAAGTACCATCACAGCTTTTTGACCATGCAGCTTTTTAACCATGCAGTCCTCCAACCAACTGCAGATGAATGCTAGCTAATGTGGATGAAAAACATCACCAATTTGCTAAGAAGGACCTTCCAATTTCCTGAATATGTGAAGACTATAGGGACCCTGATGGTAAAGGTCCAACTGCTCCATCTCCAAGATGGACCAAATCCACATCCACAGCCACATGCAGTCACATTCAACTAGATTCAGGATCCTCCTGGCCAGAGTCCCCATTCACTTTGTGTCACACTGCTGTTTCTATGTTTCACATGTGCCATATTACCCCCATGTGATGTCACTTTGTGAGGTATTTCCTGGGGACGGGGGTCCCCTGCTACCATAGAATGCTCACTGAGGCAGGAAATTGAAAAAGGCGTAGCACTGGATTTACAGCATCACCTTTAATAAGCCTTGTTTGCAGTGAACGTGTGCTTAAAAGTGATTTGATGCTTGAAGTTACAAGTGTCAAGCATACCAGTCCTGCTGAATGCACAATGCAGTATACAAGAGAGATCTGCACCTTTGTTTGCATGAATCCATAGTGATAGTGCCATTTACAACAAGGCAGGATGGAAGGTTAGGGTTCCCAGTCGCTGCCCGCACAGAATACAAAACTCTGATGCTGGCATTCAAAGCAACCAAAGGCATGGCTCCCCCATATCTCACAAGTATGATCGTACCCTACAAACCCTCCCGCGCACTCAGATCAGCCAATGCAGGGAAGCTGGAGGTACCTTCACTAAAAACGCCGGGACAACGCTCCACACGTCCCAAACTCTTCTCCCTTCTGGCTCCAAAACTATGGAATGCACTTCCCATCACAGTCAGAACTGCAGCCTCACTCCCAATCTTCCGCCGTAGTCTGAAAACCCACCTCTTCAGACTCCACCATGGCCCGTAGCACTTGCCCTAGCCTAGCCCCTTAGATAGCACATTATGTAGACTTAGATAGTATTTTAAACAGACTTATAGCTTGTTACGTAGACAGCTCTAGAATTGCATTTTATGTAGTCATAGCACTTTATAGTACACATGTATAATATATTATATAGTATAGTATGTATAGGTTACATAGATACTCCACTGTTACGTTCTTAGTTTACGCATGATTCATGATAACTAACTTTTTATATGTGATGTATGCCATGCTTTTGTTATTGCTTAATGTAAATCGCTCTGGATTAAGAGCGTCTGCTAAATGCCTAAATTGTAAATTGTTATGAAGTTATTTGCCCAAAAAGTAATGTGGCATGAAAAGTACAACAAAACCTTATGGACAAAATAACATCTTGGCTGACGTAAAGTGTTCTACTGAGCATATTCTCTAGTTAGAAATAATTCAACTGTTTTCACAGTGAAGAGATGGTAAAGGACTGGGGCAATGTGAGGCATGTCATGAGTGTGGGATTCAAACTTATAATCACTCTGCTGTAGCAGAAGTAACATAATTAGGCGCTTGTTGAAAGTTCTTTTTTCACTTTCAATGCGAAGCCATTTTGCTTTCATGCCGTCAGCGTGGAGTTGGTGTTGTTGGCAGAGTCCCACAGATCCCAGACTGTGTGTTATGTACAAGATGAAAATAGCAAGCTGCTACGGTCGCCTGGTGTCACTGTGGGACACCACAGCGGCTATCATGCTGCCCTCGCCACTGCCAAAGTGAAAGAATCCCCACCAAAACAGGAATAGGAGGAATCTGTTGGCGCAAGTTGGGCTTCTTCTGCATCCACACTGTCTTGAGTGTCTTCTACTGCTGACACAAATGTGGGTCATACCAGAAGGGGGCTGCTGTGAAATTCTAAAGTCATTTGTTGTAAATTGAATTCCTAATGACATCAAATGGAGCCGTGAAAGTGTTCCCCTCCAACCAGAGCACTCCCTCCACCCCTCCACTCCACAGGCTCCATACAGCCCCACTGGGACATCTAGGCGACAAGGGGGGTAGTAAACACAGTGACAGAGCTTATGGAAATGAATGGCACTGTGTGAAAATCACATTTTATTGTACTTTATTAAACGTTATGGTTGTGTGATGAGACCTCAGGCTCTTACAGATGATGTCATTAGTTTACATTACTCATGCATGGAAGGCATTTGTTCTTCCATTAATTTCTTTCTGTACCTTTTCAAACATTTAACCTGGCAAAATTACCAAACTTTCCGAGTGACAGCCTGGGGGAGTGTTTGCAGTTGTGAGGGGGGAGGGGGGGGGGGGGGGGGGGGGGGGCACTATATTAGAAGCCTGGCTTGTACTGCATAACAGGTCACTGAACAGTTCCATTAGAGCAGTTGGTTGTTAAAGGGATAGTTCAGATTTTTTTTAACTTAAGCTGTATGAAATACTTACCATTAATATAGTGGTTGCAACTGTATTAATTGATTGCCGGAGTCCCGTGGTGGGAGTTCTGCTCTGGTTTTGGTCAATATTAAGTAGTTCCGGTAATTTTGTGGGGGGCACTGGGGCCACACGGTAAAAGTAAATTAATTCACAAAACTAACGTCATTTGTATTGTTGACCTATTTCTAAAATATTGGCGCAACTTTCGTTCAACTTTGACCCCTGACATGGAACAATTTTTTGGGCGTAGTGATATGGACACAAAAAACATAGTTCCATGTGATAGAGCTGGGGTCAAAAATCTGAACTATCCCTTTAAGAGCCTTTATAAAGGGCAGGCAGAAGTGTTATGACGGCGGTTCAATAGTCTGCCCCCCAGTGTTGTTTTCGTCGACTAAAACTATGACAAAAAATGTTCGTCGACTACCTTTTTTCACTGACGAAAACTGAATGGAAACTAAATGAAAACTAAGCTATGGTGACTAAAACTAAGACTAAATATACTGACAATTTCGTCAACAAATAAAAACTAGACTAAAATGTTAGGAAGGGACTATAGTGGACAAGAGATCCAGTATAAGTAATTTTACACTTGGTTGCTTGCTGAAAATAGCAGATCTACAAGCTCACAACGCGTCGCACTGCGACGCGTTGTGAGCTTGTAGATCGGCTATTTTCAGCAAGTGTAAAATCAGCCATTACGACGGCATCAAGGCCCGCCAAAACACATTTTAGTCGACTAAATCAACTGTAGATTTAGTCGACTAAAATCTCATGACATTTAGTCGACTAAAACTAAACTAACACTAACACATTCCAGGTGACTAAAATGTGACTAAAACTAAGTGAAAACTATTCAAGAGACTATGACTAAAACTAAAATAGAAATGTGATGCCAAAAACAACACTGTGTGCCCCCTAGATATTCCTAGTTCCATTTGAAACTTTGTTGTGCTATGTAAAATTCACTTTGCAGACCGCTGGGAATCCTATAAAAATATCACCAGTCCCACCAGAGCGTTTCCCAGTGGCTAGTAGCAACATACACCTTTTTAAAATATACTCTCTACGCTGCCTCTGCCCAATATTTTTTTTCCCATATGAATTGCACGTCATCATACATACTGGGGCTCTTTTTAAATGTTTGTCCATGTTTTGTTTTAGTTTTTAGCTTGTGTTTTTTAAATAGGCTCTATGTTTTATGTTGCACTGCCAATAACTGAGGGGAAACGGTATTTCATGTTCTTTTGTATGCAAGTACATAGGAAAATGACAAATAAAGTGATTCTGATATGCCCATAGAGATAGTTCTGTTAGCATCAACTGCATTAAGTAAAAACAGAGAAAGTCTTTTGACAGTTCAGTAATCAGCCATGTTGAGACCAGGAAAACCTACAGAAGGTTCATGTTTCATTTGAGAAATGGCTGTTGTCAAGGAGGAAGGGTAACCAGAACGCTCGTTCCAAAACACAACACACTCACCCCCATTCAACCACTCGTCCCGCTTAGCACGGAACACTCGCTACCTACAAGGCGGACCACTCGGTCCACTTGGTGAGAACAGACTACAGGCCCTAATATCAAGTTATCCTACTATAAATGAGCCACATATCTGTGTGCATGCGTGTGTGTGTGTGCGTGTGTGTACGGTTGTAATGCACGTAACTCGAGAACCGTTTGACCCACCGACTTCAAATTCGACACACACGTTCCACACCCCCACAGGGAGTGCATGTAGCTGCCTGGTATTGAGTCGGTCGGACCCACGTTTCTCCAGAACCACCACAAAAGGCTCTGGTCAGGCTCTGCCTGTGGGCCTAATGAGGCCAACTCCTTTCACCTGTGCAATTTCCAGCCTCTGCCTCAGCCAATTGAGGCTCAAGCAATCAGGCTCTGCCAGTGGGCCGAATTGATTGCCAAGTACACTTTTCAGTTTGCAGTCTTCACACACAGGCACAGGCACATACACAGATCTCCATGTGGGACACCGGCTGGCAGTTAAAACGGGTGCTATGACAACGTATATCATTAGGTTCCCAAGTTGCATCGTTCCCAAGTAGGCCGGTGGCCGACTGCGACGGGCACGTACAGGTCTAGTCCTACTATAAATGCGCCACGTCTCTGTGTGCGTGCGTGTGTCCGTGTGTGTGTGCGTGTACGGTTGTAATGCACGTAACTCGAGAACCGTTTGACCCACCAACTTCACATTCGACACACACGTTCCACACCCCCACAGGGAGTGCAGTGCCAGGTATTGAGTCGGTCGGACCCACGCTTCTCCAGAACCACCACAAAAGGCTCTGGTCAGGCTCTGCCAGTGGGCCTAATGAGGCCAACTCCTTTCACCTGGGCCAGGCTCTGCCAGTGGGCCTAATGAGGCCAACTCCTTTCACCTGTGAAATTTCCAGCCTCTGCCTCAGCCAATTGAGGCTCAACCAATCAGGCTCTGCCAGTGGGCCCAATTGATTGCCAAGTACACTTCAGTTTGCAGTCTTCACACACACAGGCACATACACAGATCTCCATGTGGGACACCGGCTGACAGTTAAAACGGGTGCTATGGCAATGTATATCATTAGGTTCCCAAGTTGCATCGTTCCCAAGTAGGCCGGTGGCCGACTGCGACGGGCACGTACAGGTCTAGTCTATCTATAAATGCACCATGTCTCTGTACGTCTGTCTGTATATGTACGTACGTGTGTACGGCTGTAATCCACATAACCCGAGAACCATTTGTCGGACCCACAGTTGTCCAGAACCGCCACAAAAGGCCTCTGCCCGGACTCTTGACAGGGCCCATGCCCAGGCTCCATATATGAAGCTGGCCTGTTCTGACATCACAACACTTTATATTTGGGCATGCCTGCATAGGAATAAAGGGACACAGAGGCCCCTTTTCCACCGGTTGGTTCCCAATGGGAACCGGTTCAGTTCTTTTTGGTTTTTAGTCCATGAGCCAGAGCTCCAAAATTGAAACGTTAATTATGAATTGAGTGGGCAAAACCATACCTATATTAGATTGTTATCACCATTAAACTTCCCCAATTGAGTACTTACACGAAGACAATGATTTATTGTATTACAAATTTTACATTTTTAAATATGCAAATTAGGCATTATGTAGGAAAATATGCAAAATAATCGAAAATATGAAAAAGCTACTACTGTGGAAGGGTTATCATGTATTAATTTACTTGTATTGATCCTATAAACAATTTAATATAGGGTATAGTTTGCCCACCAATTTTGGAGCTCTGGTTCATGGACTAAAAACCAAAAAGAACTGAACCCATTGGTTACCAACCGGTGGAAAAGGGGTCAGAGAGACAGATGCAGAAATCTCCATATATGGGCATAAAAGGGACACAGACAGATGGGTGGAACGGGAACTCTGACAGGGGTACAACGGCTACAATCTCCAACTTCCATCGTTAACGACTCTACAGCCGGTGAACCGCTTCAGCGATGTTAGAGTTACGTCCCGATAGGAACAGAATGGTAAATTATCACCCCAGTATATACCCCATAGACATCAAACGTGGCCGAGTAGGTTTTGTTGGCCAGAAATGAGTGTTCCAAGGTCGCTGGATTTGTGGGTCAGACTGTTCCGAGGTCACCTGATTTGACTGGGGCGATTGGACTTTGGTGGCCAGAAATATGTGGGTCTGACCGATCCAAGGTCGCCGGATTTGACCCGGGGCGAGCGTCTCTTCGGGTGAGCATTCTTGTATTCGGAGGAAATGTATTTAAAGACACACACACAAACAGTCTCACATACACACTACACAGTCTCACACACACAGTCTCGCACACGCACGCACACGCACGCACACGCACACACACACACACACACACACACACACACACACACACACACACACACACACACATGCACACACGCACAGACACACACACACACACGCACAGTCGCATGCACGCACGCAGGCGCACACACACACACACACACACACACACACACACACACACACACACAAACACACTTTCATCATCCACTGACACTGTCTCAGCACAGCACTGCATTTGGACATGCTAACAACGACCAGTGTGTTAGATGGGTTATTGGCTTTTTCCGTATTTCTGTTTCCTCGTCTAGACTTTTGTCCTTCTTCTGCTATTCCCCTTTGTCCATTTGTTCCCCTCTCCCTCCCTCCTCGTTTTCACTTTGTGTCTGTTCTCACATTTCACACAGCTGCTGCCCCACATCAGCGCCTCTCCCTGCAAGTTACATAATCGTGTCAAATGCTCTTGATGGCGAGGAAACAAACAAATAAATAAATTATGGTAAAGTGGATTATCTCTGAGTCATTCCAACACTCGTGAACACTTGAAGAATTTTCTAATTTGTTTGATTATCTTTGAAGTGACAGTCATGCATAGTAATCCTGGTTTATGCTAATGCGCTGTGGCCTTCCTCTTCCCACAAATTGAACTTGAAGATATTGGCATCCAGCAGTTTTGACACGTATGTGGCAGCCTGGGGTCTAAAATGGAAAATGGAAATAGGCCGCCATGATCTATTAGTGCGTTGGCCATTCTGAGTACATAAATACCAAGTCACAGAGGTGGAGGATTGGCCTTCAGCCCAAGAGGCTAATTAACAACCACAGCATCTGTGGTGTGATTTCCGGCACCAACAGATGTAACGTATTTCATGTGTGAACTGGCATTTGGAGGGTATCTATTTTTTAGATTAATTTAAGGGGTCCACCATGAAATGCCATTGACTATAGGCACTAGGCAGTGACTGCACGCTGCTCCAGGGACCAGGGATGCTGCAATGGGAAATGTGTATGGGGTAAATAATACTAATTGCAACAAAGGGCAACCCCTAGAGGTGTGCATAGCTAAAAAAAATAATGCACGGCTCAAAAATAGATTCTTTATTGGTCCTAAGTTCATTTTGCACCAGGACACAGAAACACACACAATATACAATACTGTACATAGACATTATAACAATACATAGTATGACACAGCACACATCCATTACAAAAGAAGTATGCTATCATAGATAAGCAGAGACATCACTTATGTGCGGAACTGAATTGCTGAATCCTATACAAATGATCTCTATGATTGACATCATACTGTACTATCAAGTTTTTCCCCAGCTACCTGGTTGGAAAGGTTGATGATTTTATGGAGTTTACACAGGCACAGCTTTGAGTGTATGTCCGTTTGAGCACGGAATGTGTTTGTAGCACGGAATGTGATGATTTGATTGGCTGATGTATGATGACGTATGATGATAAGAGCGCCCCTCACTTCACACGAGTGTGATATTAAAAAAATTGCAATCTTGACAGTGCATAAAACCACATTCAGGTCTACTGATAACTGGAACATGTCGTCGCCAAATGACATCATTATCCTTGACCTTCTTGACCTTTGATTGTTGTTAGATTAAATTTGGTACACACTACAGATTTCTACAACTGTTGGACAGTGGAGAGAGTAATCTATGATCTGAATACTAATTATCTCATTGGACTAACTTCTAGACAATGAAATAATATTGAAATAAAACTTCCTCATTTCACTATAGAGGCCCCCTGGAACCCCTCAAGGACCCCCGGGGTCCCTGGACCCCACTTTGTGAATGACCTTATACAGTATAGAGCGTCGCAGTCCCGCCTCCTACCCTGGACCAGGAAATGAAACCCAATGCATTTTCCTCATAGACATTTCTTAAAGTATTTATTTAAAGACGGTTACGCCGCGGACAAAGCCAACTCGAGTCGTGACAACACAAACAATATTTTGGACCAAACAAATAATTAGAAAGAAGAAAAAAACGGCAGGTTACAACACTTTTTTTGTTGTTTTTCTTCTTTGTAATTATTTGTTTGGTCCAAAATATTGTTTGTGTTGTCATGAGTTGTCACGACTCGAGTTGGCTTTGTCCGCGGCGTAACCGTCTTTAAATAAATACTTTAAGAAATGTCTATGGGAAAAATGCATTGGGTTTCATTTCCTGGTCCATGGTAGGGGGCGGGACTGCGACGCTCTATAGTATCAGATATTTACAAAGAGATATGAAGTGTCATGCCTTGTGTTGTGATTTCACACTTATAAAGTATATTGAGTGAGTCATTGCGGACTAAGTGACATAGGCCTACAGTACATACCGTACATACTTTACTGTACACAGACAGCCTCGTTAAAACAGTTTCACATTGCTTCCTAGCTCAACTAATTATTTCATTGGCACTAAAGTATTCAAAGTAAAGCCCTCTGGCAGCCACACATTTAATAATACGCGGACGACACAGTTTTATATTGTGTTGCCAATTCTGTTGAGGTTGCCGTTAAGAATCTGCAGCTTGCTTTTAAAACTCTCCAGGATGCCCTGGTTGAGCTAAGACTAGTTTTAAATGCAAGTAAAACAAAATGTAGGGGAGAACGGGGTAAGATGAGCCAGCGGGTATGTTGAACCACCCCCTTTATCTAGAAAACTAGAAAACTGTGTTGCCATGTGACCTTAAATCTAGTAAGCATCCATCATTTACACCTGGCTGTGAAGTTGGGAAGCACATGGGGAAAGTAGAAAGCATTCTTTTACACAAAAAACAGGTCTGATGATTTACCAATGGATAGAACCATGTGAATCATTTAGCAAATAAATTGTCTGAAGTAGCTTATTCTAGTCATTGTTTTCTAAAATGGTGGCTGGGGTAAAATGAACCAATGTCCGGGGGTAAATTGAGTCAATGGGAATCATTATTCATATTTTTTTATTAAGTCTTTGCTACTCAAATTATACTGAATGACATTTAATTTGCATGTACATACTCATTTAAGAGAAGTTTGCAATATTGTATTAACAATATTGCAAATATAAGGTTCTGAATAACAAACTTTATTTAATTGACTTAATATTGTTTAAATAATAAATAAACTAAATACATTTTTGCTACCATCTCATTTTGCATTGCTTCCAGGGCAACTTAAGCAAAAAGTGGTTCATCTTACCCCGTTCTCCCCTATGCTGTTTTCAATGGCTATGCATATTGCCTTGCGGTGGACTACTGGAGATAGTTATGGTACCCACCACTGTGCACTTTATGAGAACTCAGGTTTATCCTCTCTGACAGAGAGGCGAGATAAGCATTGGCACCTATTTTTATATAAAGCCATTGCTGGGATGCTCCCTGACTATATCTGCTCCATGTTGTAATTGAACAATAGCACGTATCAGACCCGCTCTAGTGATTTTTTAAGGCTCAAGGTTCCTCAGGCTCAGACAGAGTTGGGAAAGACAGCTTTTTCCGCCCAACCTTGTGGAATGAACTTCAAAACTCATTAAAACTGAGCTCCCTGCCATCCTTCGGTCAGTTCAAAGGAATGCTCCAGAACATTTTTCACCGTGATTGCTCCTGCTTCAATTGATTTATTTTACTGGTTGTTCTGCATTTAAGTTCCTTTGTAATTTATCCTGATTTATAATGTTGTGTTGATGTATTGTTTTGACTGTATTTGTGAATTGTAACCTCAGCTACATTGAAAATGAGGGCTTGCCCTCAACTGTATTTCCGAGTATAAATAAAGGTGATGATGATAATGTGCAGCTATATCATTAAGAGAAAATACGGACAGGAGTTGAGGAACATGGCTCATGAAAATAGTTGATCTTCAAGCTCATCCTCATCACAATGTGTTTGTAGATCTTCTATTTTTGGTGAATCTGCACGGGCGTGCAAATAAGTTTGAATCAGGCTTTACCACTATGCATTGCAATGTATTTTACATAGTAATTTGATCATGCACATTGCATGCTATAACATACTGGATTTTGTGTGCCTTTTTTGCAATCAATAGACACTAGCATGCTAATGTGGTACTACAGTATGGATGAACTATGCACAATGTTGAGCCTCAGAGACTGAGTCCAGGTTGAGAAATCCAATTTTCACCACAGGTTTACCGGTACATGAATAATAGAAAGGGAATGGTTTGGGGTTGTTGTGAGCATATAGATTTCATGTAAGCATATTCATTCTGGGCTTTGTTTGACCTCCACCATCTTGTTGGACTACCCCACGGCACGGTAGAATGCTTATCAAGTAAAACTCCCATTCTTCAAGGTATTTATGGTAGCAGGTGGAGGAACAATTGATCTGCTAATACATCTGCTGTTCAGTTGCACTCTGAGATCAGTCCCTGATCCCACACCTCTACCTTGTGTCAGTCAGAAGTTTTGTATTCTGTCTTGGCTCTGTCTCACTGTGAGGGAATGTCACCGGCTTGTCAGCGTTTGTTCGTTTCAGCTGTGCAAAGTATTATGTTTGGCCAGGGAAGAAGGTAGCAAGGGCCAGATCAAATCATCAGGGTAACAGCAGCAAACTACCTCGGTTCATTAGTAGTCCGCTTGCATTCAAAGACTGTGGCGCGCCAGTTTCAACCACCCTACGGCTTTGCTGAGAGGAGAAGTACACCTGATACGATGCTACGGCGTACCGATCACTCCTGCTGCCTGGCCCCTGTGGAGATAATGATTACCTCTGATGGCTTTTATGTAGAAATAAAGGTTCAGTTTCACAGAGCAGCGGAAAAGCTCTTGACTGCGACTTTCCACATTTTGCAGCAGCTTACATGCCACTGCTGCAATTATATATATATATATATATATATATATATATATATATATATATGTATGCAAGCACCTGACGAAGCCAAACGGTGAAACGCGTTGTGCAAAAAAGAAATGAAGCATAACTAAATCTTGTCCTGAGTCTCTGGAGTGTGCGGTCCCTTCCTTTTCCCTGGGGAAGTTCTCTTTGGCCTGCATATATATATATATATATATATATATATATATATATATATATATATAATGCTTTTATATCTTCAGCAGTGATTGTCCAATATAGCGACAGTTCTACGGTACCTATAGGGAACAGGGCACAATTCTCAAGTGTTGTTCAATTGATCAGCTGACGGAGGCCCTGATGTTTCGTCTTCATAATCTGAAGATAAGGTCACCTCACTGGGTGCCCTGGAGCACACACAGCCTGTTATTTAAACGAAAAAGTTGTGCTTCACCCCCACCTCCTGCAAACATCCAATTCTTTTGAAATATAAGCATAACTGTTTATTTTTTTGTCCAGGCAGTGACCCGTGAAAAATGAAAATTGTCTTGAATGATTTGAATGATTTAGTCAACCAAGTGCTGCAATGTTGAAAGGACATTTTTGAGGACTTTTGGGACTAGATTTAAAAATGCTGAGAATGCGTGAAAAGGTAAAGTGATTGAACAAAGAACTTAGTGAGATGATTACTTTGCACAGTACCATATTCTGCACCTAAAGATATTTGTTTTACTCTGAAATAACTTGATTTTTTTGCAATTGTCGGGTGAAAACCTAAAGATTTATGGGCTGGACTAAATGCCTCCAATGTTCCAAGATCCTAAATGGTCCTGGCACTGTAAAGTGCACTGAACAGTGGGCACTCAACAGTGTGCACTGCACTAATAAGTAGCTGGACATGAACATCCTCTCAAAGCCATACAGTATTTATGAGTCAAATTATGAGTATGGCCCTAGTATGGAAAGTAATTTACTGTGTTTTTATGACACACGTTAAAAGGGATTCTTGATGATATTGTGTTACACAATTCTGCACCATGGCTTAAAAACTCTTGGTAGTCACAAAGGGATAAGGGAAGGTTTTATGTCTCTGGCCAGTTATTTTCCTTGTAATGCACAGTATTTGAGGGGCTATTTAACTTAACAGTCTTTCTGATACTCCTGTAGTTCTGTTCTTTTTTTTCTTAGTTTTTAGTTTTTTTCTTTCTTTTTTTTTTACTTTTTTTTTTCTTTTTTAAGTTAGTTTCCTCAAACCTTCTGTCCAGAGTGGGCAAACATGTGGCATATTTGATTACGGTAAGCTACGTTTCCTGCCTCATGGTTTCCACAGAAAATGTTGTCCCTCTGCAAAGTGCAAAAAGCATTCAAACCGGATGTTTGTTAATCATTGTGTCAATAACATGCGCAGATGTTGATCATGTTTACTGAATCCTACATTTTTGTGTGGTGCAACCACTCCTATAGACAGCTATGTGTGTCCCTGTGTGTCTCTGTGTGTCCCCCAGATGCAGTCATGGGTGAAAGTGCCCATGGCATGTCTGTGTTCAGCATCCCAGTGATATTCATCTTTAATCAGCCGGGCCACAGATTACAATTTACTGGGTCTGTCCCTGGCTGTGTCTGTCTGTCCGAGCACGAAATAGTGTTTGATTTTCACAACCAAATGTCACTGTTGCGCAGCCTAACACACACACATATTAACTGTATATGATTTGGGGTGTTACAGTACAGTACAGTACAGTACAGTACAGTACAGTACAGTACAGTACAGTACAGTACAGTACAGTACAGTACAGTACAGTACAGTACAGTACAGTACAGGGACCCCCTGGGGACCCCTAGTTCATTTCTCAACCATTTCAGAAGCCGGGCGGCTCGCCGGAACCAGGCCGGCCCCCTGGGCACGTTGCTGGGGGTCTGGATGTTCCGGGGACCTCCGGGGGACCCCCACACGGTAACTCTGTCATTTCTTGACTGATTCGGACGTGGGGCGGTAACTAACCCAACCCTAACCCCAAATCTATAACCTATAAACCTATGCCTAAATATCTATTTTAAGGTGAATATTATTTGTTTGTTTAGAGATTTGGCTAGCCATTGACAAAGTGTAGGCATCAAAGTTTGTTCATGTGCAAACAAATCTACATTAATACTTTATTACAATTGATATGAATATGTTATATGTCCACGGTCCACCATGTCTACCTTATTTTGTAATCTCCAGTTTTTAAATTGTAGGCCTACCTCTACATGTTTAGATTCATACTGAGCCCAAGGTCTACAATGTTGGCCTGAGTGTAAACGTTTACTGTACATGCTCCTGAGTCCTGTGCAGATGCAGTCATGGGTGAAAGTGCCCATGGCATGTCTGTGTTCAGCATCCCAGTGATATTCATCTTTAATCAGCCGGGCCACAGATTACAATTTACAATTCAAACATTTAGCAGACACTCTTATCCAAGAGCGACAAAGTGCAAGATCGGAGTAAATGGAAATAAACGACAGGGTACAGATGAATTAGCATGCTGCACATGGAGCTGTGTCAGACTTTAACATGCTCCACATTCACTGGAAAAAAAAGGAGATGGGGGAGAGACGATAAAGTCAGCAGTTAAATATTATCACTAGACACAGGAGAGGGTCCCAGATTTGGGAAGAGGGGAGTAGCTGCCATGCTTAAATAGCTCCATAAATACCAATCAATGAGGGATAACCGGAGGTCCCTGAGAGCCACTGCACAGTGTCCCGGAGGCACTGGCCTAACAATTTATAGACACCTGGATGATAAGATAAGTATCTCACTGCTCACTCACCTACTTACCCCCATCTATGCTAAATTTCACCACCGGGCCACAACAACGGCTGGTGTTGCAGTATGAAATGTATAATGAGGATGTCTATTATCAAACTGTTATTGTGGAGGTTTACAGTGAAAGGCATGCCATTGCCAACTCATGAATAATAGTTTGGGTTTGGTGATGGGTTTTATGTATTATTCTAATATTTCTATCTCGTTCACCTCTAAATGAGAACCTAACCATACAGTATGTCAAAGTATAATTTAGTGGGATTGCGGCAAAACTGCTGCACACTGACACACAGTTGTTCACACCAGATCGGGTTTTGTTTCTATTAAAGAAAAGCAAACTTTTCCATCTTCTCTGAAAACCGTGCTCACACTTCCATCGCAGAGCCGGGGCTGCAGTCTATTTCCGAGGGCTGCATCGCGTTCTGTAGATCCCTCTAATAAGCACAGGTCAAATAGGCCCCATAAATCATAAAACACAACACTTTTCCTCTGGTTTCGCAGAAGCCATGCTATAATGGAACAAGGGGCCAAGATAAATTGTTATTACTGCTTCTATAACAGGCACCACTGGTGGAAAAAAAATCAATTGTATAATCACTCGTGGAGGAGAGGAGGAAAGGGCAACATTGAAGTGTTCCTCCATTTCAGGTTATTCCTCTCATGGAGGCTTAGTGTTGCTCACATCCAGAGTAAGGGGCAACACTGAGTGCAACAGTGAGAAAAATGACTCGTATTCAACAACTCTCATTCCACTTGAGCACCCGCTGAATAAAGCAGGGGGGGGGGGGGGGGGGAAAGAACATCCATACCTTTTTTAATTTGCATTTACAGTTCATTTGTTTTCAGAGGAAGTAATTTTCATTAGCAAAACCAATTTCCACCCGCGTTGCCAACCTGAATAATAACAAACAAACTCTGGTGGGGCGGGGGTGGGTGAAAACACAACTCTGTCTTCCTAGCATTAAAATGTTATGATGTTCTCTCTTTGTTTGGGCTTCAGGTAAGGCCTGCCATACTTTGTGGAGCTTGTCATAATCACTTGCCTAAGGAGAATCATGGCAGAAAACTAATCATTACTGGCTTGTCAACATGTAGCCTACTGTAGAATCAGGACACGCAGCTCCCTTGCTCGATTTCAGGGTGCAGATTATTTTTCTCTCGTGCTACTCTTTCAACTGCCCATCAAACAAACTGCTACCACTGGTTATAAATTGACTCTTTTTATGTATGTATTTATTTATTTTTTATATCTACTAACTTATATAAACTAACTTTTGAAGTCAAACCTAATGAATGATTCAAACCTGTCACTGGGGTGCACTGTTATTCTCTGCAAACGTTTTGCTTTGGATCCCAGAATGCAAAAGCTGTTCCTATAATAAACACTGAACTAGATTTAACATGAGCTGCATGCCATAGGCTATCATGCCACCCACAAATAGTTTCCATAATAAATGGCTCTTAGTATGAATGGCAGTATGGGATAGACAGCGTATTATTTAGTTTGTGGTGTACCTGCTTTCTCTTCGGGTCTCATTATGCAAGCTATTTACAGTGGGTGTACCTACAGTACCAGCAGCTCGGATTCCTCGGATTAGATTAAGATGTGGCAAAATGCGTGCATTTGCTCATAAAATGACGTTATGCATTACCCCATGTTTTTATGATAATTTTCTGGTGCTGCGGCAACTCTTGATGGCATATGAACCTCTGCTAAATAAAAAGAATATGTCTCAATTTTCTTGGCTGACAAGCATCATTTGCAACTTCTCCATGTTGGTTTCTTGCATTAGATTGAATAATATCGGAATCACTATATCAGCAACATGTACGAGGTTCATGCAAAACAATTGTTCTGGCATACAATCCCACTTGAAACTGAACTGATGCAATGCAGATGAACATACAGGAATAATATCACACGGTTCAATACTGCATCTAAAGAGGAGAAGTGAACATACAGGACTACACAGCATAAAGAAAAGCAAAGCAAAGTTCTTTGTTTACCCAGGGTGAATGGACTAAGCTCAAGATGCTTGTTTACAGCCAGACCCTGCTCATAGAACATTTCATGGTAGGGGTTCAATGCCTTGCTCAAGGGCACTGAACTTCAGTGTAAAAGTACTGTACCACATGATTCATTTGGGTTGCTCTGCTTGTTTGATTTTTGGTTTGGTTTGTTTCAAAAAGAGTTAGAGAAGTGAATGATTGTCTTCTGTTTTCTACTCGTAACTCTCACAAACTAATTGTTGGGTTTTGGTCAAGGTAGTAGCTAGATAGCACCTCAATCTAAGTATCTTCTTTTTAACTGTATTTCCGCACTAAAATTATTAATACAAACTTCATTAAATACATAAACGTAAAAATTTTACTCACATAATATAATTTTACTTTCATGCCAGGAATCTAAAATGTGCATTTTATTTTGGGGTGGTCCATATGAATTTCTTTATGTATTCTACTCTGGTTTGCTGTGAATACACACACAAGTCACACATGCCGGTACATTATATAATACCTCTCACAGTTAGGAAGTGTACGGCTATTGGAAACTCTGAGGTGGTAAAGAAGGAATCAACCTAAAAGTAGGCCAGCATTTTGATTACTTCTGATCAAACTCGGATAGCTCATCCTTAACATTCACAGCAGCACTGTGTCCAACCCCCCCAGGGGCAACCAGATCAAATTCTCAATTAGGCTTGTTGTAACGGCACCATCGACCTTGAGAGGGGCTCTTTCTTGACCGCCGTACCCGACTGGAATGCAAAGCCTCTCGTGTCCCTCCAGGATGAACAGCATCCCTCAAAAAGATGCTGATATATGTTCTGTAGTTGGAAATGCATGTTATGGACTACTGGGATGTACACAATAATCAGAGGCCTGCTTGGACTAACTGCTGTAAATGTTTCACCATAGACAGATTCTGTATATTTCTCATTATAGATTAGATTAGACTTCCTTGTCCCAGAGCGATATTTGGTTTCATTGTTGCCTGTTCAACATGGAACACATAAGGAACATTAGCATACAACACAACATAGTAAAGGTGATACATACAATAGGAGAGTGGATAAAACCTATACTAAACAAAGTTTTTTCCCTCTCAAAGGCATTGGCAAATGGCATTATTGTATATTCACTGTGTATTCATATATATTGATCCATATTTATCTGTATTCATACTGAGTAGCTGGCTGCACACGTATATCATCCTCACGAGGTACATCATATAGGTATGTGCTATTTATGCCTATATTTCTTATCTGTTTAATACATGATATTATACCTTTAAATCTTGAAATGGCTCATACTTTATGCTAGCCCGGTCAGTCCAAGTGCAAAAGGCCAGGATAAACGTTAAGTCCTACTTTAACTTCAATCCTATTTTATATGCCCATGATCATATTGTGCATGCTACTTATTCCAGTCTTTATATCTACTGATGGTTCAAACATAATGCAAACCAGTCACATGGCCAGGCCAGAATTCTTCTTTTCTTATGTTTTTATTTAGAAATTGTTACCTCACGTTACCTTACTATTTTTTGTACTTTATTCTTTTTTTATTTTTTATCTCTCTACTCTTGTGTTTCATGTCCAATGCAGAGCTACAACTGAATGTCCCTTAGGATCAGGACACTTCCAGGTCCATTTGTTTACATTTAACACTTGGTTAAATTAATGATTCTTTGCATGGTGGATAAGGGCGGTGTACTGTGGCATATGACACACTATACAGTACAGTATTAACACCTCTACCGGTATTACAGTTCGTATCGGTAGAGGTAGCTTTGCACAAGTCTATATCATGTGCAGCAGTTGTTCTCAAAGTGGGATCTGGGGACCTCCCAGGGGTCCATGAGGGGGTTCCAGGGGGTCCCCAGCTGAATTAGTTAATGTAGCATCAAGACTGTCTAAAAACCTTTAGGCCTATACATCGACTATCTGAAAATTCCTAACCCGAAAATCCCTACATATTATACTAGGCCTACTACTGTTTTGACCGTGATGGAGCCTCGTGGCTACTAGTATTGTACGTTATTGCCAATCCGTGCTATTTCACCGTGTTTGGGTGAGATCGAGAGAGACTTCGCCTGGAGCCAGCTTAGGTGGTTCGGGCATCTGGTTAGGACGCCTCTCGGGCGCACGTCCCACTGGAAGGAGACCCCGGGGCAGATCAAGCCGCAGTTGGAGGAAACACATCGACTCACTGGCCTTGGAACGTCTCGGGATCCCCCAGGAGGAAGTCACTAATGTTGTTCTGGAGAGGGAAGTCAGGAGCTCTCTGGTGGAGCTGTTGCCCCTGCGACCCGACTACGGCTAAGCGGTTGAAGATGGATGGATGCCTGGATGGATAGATGGGTGAGATCGGGTTGAGTTAATGAGTTATCACGATTTGACCTTCATCAAAACCATGATCTTCTCCCAAAAGCTGCAAGGTTTTTTGTATTGTTTTCACAGAAACATATACCGGTAACTGAAAAACATACATTCAGTCACAAGCACACAAACTCATACATGAAGCACAAACTCATGCATGTAGTTGTGACTCGTTCCACATGCGCATGCACACACGCACGTACGCACGCACGTACACGCGCACACGCTCGCGCACACACACACACACACACACACACACACACTTGTACAGAGCACCACTTGATTCATGGCTCCTAATTGGCCCTTAATTGAAGCTCTCTGTGCATTAATAAAAATCAACCGCTCGTATCTTTGTGTGTTTGAGTGTTGAACCTAGGAAGGAAATGATTAAATTGGTTATTAAACAACAGGTAAGATGCCCAAATACTCGTGGTGGTGATTAATTCCCCCAGGCCAGGAACACCTTTCACTGTGCTGTGCTCCCCCTCCCCTATAAGGAATAATTGTAGGCTACCAATTTCCACCTATAGGGGCATAGGGCAAAGCTCTTCACTGAACAGCACAGAAACAGGTACAGGGGAGACAGAAAAAAGGTGAAACTGGAAGAGGGATTGATGCTGGCATGCAGAGAAATTAGTTATATTCAAGTAATTATTAATTATCTAGTACATTGTACATCTAAACTTTTCATGATACAATACAATCATAGACAATCAAATTCCAAATAATATCACTTGTAAGGACTACTTCCTCAAGCGGAGGGACTCATAGGCGGAGCATTGCAATACAGGTCTGTGACAGTGGTCTGAGCTGAGGAGGAGGTCCAATTTATCGCGCCACTTTTTAAAATGATCTCCTGTGAGTATGAGTAAAGACAGAGTGAGATGCTGTCAAATGTAAACGCAACTCGAGACCGGACCGGACTCACCGGAGGTCCAGTCAAGTTAGTGATTTTCAGCGTCCAGGTGTTTTTTTTGTTTAGCCTAGCCAGTAGCATTGATGTTAGCTAGGCAGCCATAGCCTTCGTTTTCTTTTCTTCTTTTTTCTAAAACTTTCGCTCGACACACCTCCCATACCGAACTGTCAGGCCAGCCAGGTAAGTCAGTTACGCATGCATGCTTAGTAGGCTGGCTATAAGGCTATTCGTTTATTTTATTACAATACAATACTTATTTAGGATAATGCAGAAAACTCCTGTTTGGGATGGTGTCTACTGTCTAGTGTATGTGTGGTGTGTGTGTGTGTGTGCGTGCGTGCGTGCGCGCACACACACACACACACACACACACACACACACACACACACACACACACACACACACACACACACACACACACACACATTCTTCTATTGGAATCCTATTCTTTTTCAGGGAACAGTAAACAATTGTAGTCACTATTTTGTACACTTTAGACATGAAATGAAAAACATGTTCAATTGTGGTACTTAGCCTACCACATGCAAACATTACATAAGATCTGATTATGCAAGTACAGTAACATATTTTCACATTTTCAGAGGTTGCTATTCATCCTCGAGCTAAAGCCATGTGTAACAGATCTGCTGGAAGTTAATAAATGTGTTGTTTATTGAAACCCTCATGAGCTATATATGTCATGGGAGCCATTATAACAATTACAGCTCTAAAGCCTGACACCAGGCACAGGTTTGCTGCTTCATGACAGTGGCACAGGTGTCATAAATTGACTTTACAGCCACCACAGAACACTTTTGCTGAAACAGTGGCGAAAGACATCATCAGACATGTTACATTTTACAGTTACATGACTTAATCCATAATTATTACCATCGTTACTATTGAACAGGAAAGTGCCAATGGAGGTTTCACTCACTAGGCTATTTATTTATTTGAGAGACGCTTTGAACTGACATCCAGCAATTTACTGTGACAAGTTAAAATATAAATCTTATAGGTGAAGCACCATTTAGTTTTGAGTTTCATTAAAACCTGCCCTTTGCTTCATTAAAATTCATCCTAGTTGGAAAAGCTACAGATGTGACCCTCGCTGGTTGAGTGGACTGAATCACGTTTCACAACAATACACCTAGACCTGTCTTTGACTGAAGCAACTTCAACACCCCAATGAAGACGGAACCAATGTGACTTGCAGCTTGTCAAGGCTTCCTCCATGAAGTAGCATAGGATTTGCATGATTGATCTCCTTACTTGTCACCTGTGTTCAGACTTCAGAATTGTTCGGCCTGTTAAGAACAGTGCTTACTTAAAGTCTAATAGAACGTTTCCACAACATGACACACAGTAGGGTCAACAAAGACCATGCAATGATACTAATTAAGTCTCTGTTCAATTTAGTGTAGCAGAGCCTTTACACTAGCAGCACCCTCTGACATGAATTTAATGGAACCTTAATTACCGTACCGTATCATTGGTAACACCTGTGTGTGTGCATAGCTACTGGCTTTAGTTGTGAAACTAAAGGCTAGGTGATGACTCTATGATACAATAAGGAGTAATATTGTTTTGCTTGCTGAAACTGGGACTCAAAACCAACCGTGTATAAGACTAATCTGTTTACATTTTGTACTAGCTCGCTAACTTTCACTAACATTAAGATTTTTTTTAACAAATACTTGACATTCATTTTGACATCTCTTGTCATTAAGGCAAGCACGCTTGCAGATCTACATGCAGATCGACATGTTGTGAGCTTGTAGATCTTCTATTTTCAGCATGAGGCACCATCGCACGAATCGTAAATCAGGCTTTAGAGTTAGGGTTTGGACCCAATCGGTTCCGAGTGTGGAGAGACAGTTCTGTCTGTTTTAGAGAGTCCCCACTGAAACCAGTAGTGGACTTGCTCAAACATTCACAGAAATGTTTTTCCTGTTCGCTTTCCTCTTTGCACACTAATATAATGGAATCAGACATCTCTGCACCCCTCTCTCATTCTGTCCTGACCGAGAGGAGTTTTGTTTGCTCATTTGCTCTTGCAGGACCGTGTAATAGCAAACTGCAATCATATAATTGCTAATTGCTATATAGAATATTTCTTAGGTGAGTTAAGCAAAGCATGACCAAACGGATGTCTTCCTTTGTGTTAATAGAGTCACTCTCTGTTTCTTGCGGCCTCAGTCTTATAAGATTAATGATTGCGGCCAAGCCCTCCTTAAAACTCATTAATTACAGCTGGCTCGTCTCCCTACAGCCAAGTATAATGTCATGAATCACCATTCCTCAATGCTGTTTAGCCACAATGAGAGTTGTTTTACCATTTTTGCTTCCACACTCGCTGAATCGTCAAACAAGCTAATTAGAAAACTCGCAAATGTGTATTACCTGTTATTCAGTACCAATTCAATTCAGTACCAATAAAAATAAACGCTTTTCAGTATGTACATTTGATCTCGGACCAGTCCAGAAACTCAAGAAGTGGCGTCATTGAGTGTAACTTAAGTGACCTCAACATAATTTCGTCCAATGTCATAAATTGCACATTGGCCTTAACCTGACTCCGCCAGATGGGGCAGCAGAGAGTAGTATTCTCTGCTGCCCCATCTGGCGGATGTCAGGTTACATTGGCCTGGCCTTGTTTTAAAACTGCATTTTCTGTGACAAAAGTTGTAACAGTCAAAGCCTGTATTGAACCTTGGATCAATGGAGAAACTCAGAAACTGGAAGGCTGTACTAAAACAATTAGGCCTCAACAACAAACCACAAAATAAAACTACAAACTTCAGCATTATTTCAAGTGGCTTGTTCATTACTGACAAAGTGATTGTGGCAAACCCTTGTAACAGTTTTTTCACTTCCGAAAAAGACAAGTTCCCATTTAAACCTGTAAAAACTGAAGATGTGTTAAAAATCACCATCGCCCTTCAGCCAACCTAACCTGACGCCGCCAGATTGCGGCAGTATTGAGTTCACAAGTTCCCTCCTCCTGCCTGGATCTGGGCTCTCTCAAGCAGAAACGATAAACCGGAAGCAGCGAGTCAAAAATGACAATATCTCCATAATAATTTCGAGTTATAGTCTTGTTAGGTTGTGTTTACATTTGCACTGTGGCAGCGCTTCAATACGTCATCAGTATCGCGTTGATCGCGGGATCAACGCGATCAAACAGCCGCATATCTCTCCGGTCAGAAATGGCTCGGAGTACATCGTCTCTGCCCTGGAGGGACCAGATGGGAGCAGGAGGAGGAACTCACTGCTGCCACCAGCTGGCGGAGTCAGGTTACAGCCAACCGACATCCCCACCAGATTCCTCAGAGACGCAGCCGTCTCTATTGCTCCCATGGTAGCCCACATTACAAATTGTATCCATCAGTCAGTGTCACGTGACGTCCCACAAGAATTCAAGCTGGTGAGAGTAATCTCTGTATAAAAAAGGAAACAAATTAGAACCTGGCAACTACCGCCTGTTCAGATCAGTAGTTACCAGTAGTCCCTGTTTGAATTCCAATCTGGCTTCACTGCTCAGAACATCCCAGTCCACTGACACATGCCTAGTTGCCTACTGTAATTGAATGACTACATTAAACGCAAGGTAGAGTCAATCATTCAATTCTACTGAATATGAACGAAATACGAAGAACACAAGTGAGTAACATCCACAGCCACAATACACATGGGACATTCTCATTCTACTACGCTGCCCCCAAAATGTGGAATGCCCTGACACCAGCCAATAGAGACTTACTGTAGATCACTGGTTTCTTTTGAAACTGGCCTGAATAATCATCTATCAGGAGACAACAAGGGGAGATAAATGCATTTTCCCATTCACTGCCACCGTTTTCCTTTTTCTCCCTTGCACATGTAGTGTTTTGTATTTATTGATGACATGCTATGTTGATGAATTGAACACATAAGATCACAATGAAAACAAGTCCCCAGTACTTTATCGTGTTATCCTTTTAGCTTTAATGTATGTACCTACCATGTGCCGTTTACATTTTTTGACTAATAAAGTATTCAATCAATCCAAAAATGTACTTACAAAGCATTAACGAAAGGCGCAAGAGACTGCATCCTGACATGTACATATGAATCCAAATGAACTCCACTAAGTGTAAATTATGTTAGAAACAATGTGTAATTGATTTCCATAGTACACAATATTACAGTAGCCTGCATGTCCTGAAGGAATGTTTTTCTGTTATCTTGTGTCCAATAAGGGAGGCGTTGAGAAGACTGATTGGAGGTCCTGTATTGGTGCATGCTCTGATTGGAGGTCCTGTATTGGTGCATGCTCTGATTGGAGGTCCTGTATTGGTGCATGCTCTGATTGGAGGTCCTGTATTGGTGCATGCTCTGCTGGCAAATAGTTTTTGTGCCCAAGGATTCAAGGAACACCAAAGGGTAAGTCAATATCTCAAGGCACACATTCATTCATATTCCTGCAAAATAGTTCCTATAACACATGCTATGCACCCATCACTTTGTAAATATATATTTTTATCTACTAATAAAGTAGTCGTGGGAAACAATGGTTCCTGAGCCATGTGGCCGATCGGTCAGGATCTCAACTCCTGATATACCAGTAGACCCCCTGGGTAGACAGCAGCATGTCGCAGGGACTTACCCCCAATCCAACCCTTGATGCTGATGCTGAGTGCCAAGCAGGTAGACATTGATACCATTCTAGTTTATGGTATGACTCAGCCGAAAAAAAATATTATTGTAGTTTTGAGTTCTGTATAATTTCCCTCTTTATTGCGAAATCAGTAAAAACAATATTCATACCTTTTTTATTGTTGTAAACATTGCAACTATAATGTGTGGTTGTCACAAAATCCTGAGACACACCTGGACTTGTCTGACAGCAGACCAGTGTCTCTCTGCACACTGTTGGGGAACAGCAGGCTACCTGCACACAAACCATACCTTGGCTGTAATGAGCCACCTTAGAGGTTACACAGCTCTCTGTTCAATGATGGTGGTGACTGGCGACTTATATTTCTACCATTGTTTTATACTTATACAATATAGTATACTTTTATACTATATTGTGTGATTCTTGCAACTTATTTCTCAATTCCCTCAAAAAGTATTTATTTCCTAAATGGAAACAGATGGAGCCTAGCAGCAGTATGTGAGTATTCCAGAGACTAAGGGGTGGCTTGTTTTACTGTAACTTTTATTTACTTTGTTTGTGAAATGGAAACAGATGGTTGTAGCTACTACAAGGGTTGTAGTAGCAGGAGCATGCCACGTGTTACATTTGAATGGGAGAATATTATAAACCACACCATCTCACACACCGAAAATATCAGATCTTTAAGCTCACATTGTGAGCTTCTAGACTCATTTTCTATTTTCGGTAGTAATATAATAGCAGTAATGGGTGGCATAGACAGAGCTTGGCTTCAGCAATGATAGATAGCCACTCAACAACAGACAAAGGAATTATATAATGAAATCCAATCACTGATTCCCACCCACGTGTGTGTCTGAAAGAGTGGGAGCAGCTGCCATTTACTGTACTTGTTTACAGCTTGATCATAATAAATCATATCTCTAGTGCAGTAAACGTTCTGTCAAAGGAACTTCATTTTTTTCTTCTTCTATAAGGCCTCAACATAATGATAGCCTCAGTTGTGTTTCGAACTGATCAAACAAAAGAATGAAGTCTGCAGCTGATTTATGAAAATAAATTGCCACCTGCACATATCCCAGCCAGAACTGTTTGAAAACTTTGCAGAAAGCAGTGAGGAGCGGCAGACTGATATATTTCTCTACACAGGAGTACGTCCTGCAATTGAATCAGGACTCCAGTCCAGTTGGCAACAATATAATGTTGTTATACTTTCTCAGTTATTGACTGACCGGACCATTTGAGATTGTGTGTGTGTGTGTGTGCGTGCGCGCGTGTGTGCGTGTGTGCGTGCGTGCACGTGTGCGGTGGTGGTCGTGGTGGGGGTGGGGGGGGTCTGTAGAAGATGTGATGGAGGTATAATGGAGTTCTTCACAGGTCAGAGTAGAACTATTGACCTCACAATGGGCCTCTTGTTCTGCCACAACATCCAGCAGATAGCTCAGGCTACCTACAGTAAGAAATGGCACTCAGGTGTGCCATTTCTTAGCAGGGGGTGGGTTTGGAGGATGGGGGGGGGGGGGGGGGGGGGGCATGTGAATCACGCTTCTCTCTGGTTGCTTCTACCAGGTTTTCCTGGTGTCTCCATCCCTCTGTCCCATGACAATTCACTGTGGAGTCAATCTGTAATGCACACACACACACACACACACACACACACACACAAAAGGATTTCACAAATGGACGCCTAAAGAGCTGAGAAGGCTGTGAGGAGAGACGACTGGCTTTCTTCCAACCACATTAGTCTCTGTAACCATTTCCTTGTTATCAGCATAACCCACGTCCCCAACCCGGCCTTATCATGCCCAATTTATTATTCTCTTCCATTACTCTCCAATTCAATTGCACATTTTTGATATTGAGAGAGAATCATTGAATTTGGGCTAATCCTAAGGAGCCTACACACGTTGGATTGGATTGTTTAGGGTTTTGTTTAGTTTTCCCCCAGCAGATGTTTTGTTATTGGAGAAATAGTGCTGTATGTGTGGGGTTTGAACGGTGCATTATTATAAGGGTGCATCTTTTGTACTTAGCTAGTATAGCCCCTAGCTTTTAAAGATATTTGGGGCCTTTTTCTGCCTTTATTATTTGATAGTGTACAGTAAGCTGACAGGGAATGGGGGGGGGAGAGATGGGGCGTGACCCGCAACAAAGGTCGGCGGGATCGGGAGTCGAAGCCTAGGTCTAGCTGCCTGTACCGCTAGGCCGGCCCCGGCCACCACTAGCATTTATGTGTACAGTAGTTCACTCTTACTGTTGTCCAGTAGACAAAGTAGAGAATAAGCTGTGCTCTGTGTGAACTCAGCAGGATGCACAATTGTACAATACGAGTTGAGTTTGTGCTCTGACATGCAGCTGGTCTATATTACATAGCAGGCACCAACCACAGGTGATTGCCGCCAGTGCTGGGTCGCCTCCAGGTGTGCATGACTTGTGAATGTGATGCAATGCATTGCTGAGAAAGACGCATTCATGCTATGCAGACCTCCTCCCCTATGATAAATGTACCGTTGCTGCGTCCCCCCCCCTCCCCTCTCTGTATACCGTAACGGATTACCATATTACGTAACGATTCTGTGTACATGTTTCTTTGTGCTAGCATAAGGACTCGGAGAGGGTGTTTATGCTGTGTGTGTGTGTGTGTGTTTGTGTGTGTGGGTGTGGGGGGGGGGGGGGGGGGGGGTATTACAGAGATGATGCTTGGTGGGGATTGAGCCATCCATCAATATCTAGATTCACTAAGGCATGCCAGGCAGGAATCACAGTATGACTGCTCACACCTGGGTGAAACATTAGAGGGAAAACTTTGTTCTATTACCTCTCTCTCCATCTGTTTTTCTATACACTAGTCACCATTGCCAACAATCTCTTTCTTACCCTCCGCTCGCGTTCAGTCACTTTATCTTTCATTCACTCTCACTCATTATTTCTCCATCTGTCTCTCATTCACTATTCTCTCCCTCTGTCCTATGTCACTCCTTTTCTGTCTCATTCATTTTCATTGTGTCTAATTAATTTATCCTGTTTAACTATCTCTCGTGTGTGTGTGTGTGTGTGTGTGTGTGTGTGTGTGTGTGTGTGTGTGTGTGTGTGTGTGTGTGTGTGTGTGTGTGTGTGTGTGTGTGTGTGTGTGTGTGTGTGTGTGTGTGTGTGTGTGTGTGTGTGTGTGTGTGTGTGTGTGTGTGTGTGTGTGTGTGTGTGTGTGTGTGTGTGTGTGTGTGTGCGCGCGCTGAGTGAAGACCATTGCATTTACCTTTCTGTCTGTCATATAAAAGAGTAGTGTATCTATCGACCATTGCTGACTATATTGTAAATTTTATTGAATTTCGCAAGACAAGACAACATTGTCCAACGATTAATTCACTTTGCGGAACCATAACAGTCCTCTCTCTGTAATGGAGCCAAACTGTATTTGAGTCATGTAAGTCCCACTCATTTGGCACTGCATTGACATTTGACAGAAAAGGTCCCATCATTAAAAACAAAACGTAGGTGTATCATGACGATGAACAGCTAGAAGAACGCACGTAAGAATGGTGTGCATTTACGGCGGTGGAGAGAATCAGTGTTCAAGGACCTTAACTGCTCAGAAGAGGCCCAGGCCTAAATAGAGTGGATAATAGAGAGGCCTCTGTAGCAATTTGCACCATTCATGCTACATTACACAAACAGCTGTTGAGGCGAAGGACTGTGAAGAGCCTTATTTTTATTCAATTGTACCCACTGTACTGAAGAACACTCTAAAAATTCTACCCATAAAAGGTCCTGGTGCTCTGTTTCCTATCAGTCCTCTAACTCAGCTTCATGCATGTGTGGGGTGTATCGACAAACTGGTGCAAGGCTGAGCAGCCAGCCAGTAAGAAATTAAATCCTTGAGACAGCAGCATCTGCATTTCAAAATGAAACGTCACACCCCTCCATAGAAGTAGTGTGCTGTGCGATCAGTCCCTGCCTTTGTTTCGCTATGCTGTCGGTTCAACTTCGTCAGGGATATTATGTGAAACGCTGGTAAACAAGGAAAAGGGGGGAACCTATCAACGCACAGGGTGTCTGCGACTCTGCGACAGCCACAGCATTAATGAACCTTCGACATGAGATGAGCAATTATGCGTGATGTTGGCATGGTGTTTGTTCTTGTCTGTGAAGAACCATCCAATTATCGGCTGATCAGATGGTATCCAGGGGCTCACGACAACTGTCACTTGCAATTTTGATGGTGTACAGCTGATGGGGACTGTATCTAAGTAACACAGTGGACTGCTTTAAAAGGACCTGCTTTTGAGCTGGTTTGTTTTTCCAACAGTAATTACATCTGACAAACATGTCAGCATTTACAATTTACCCTTCTAGTTTGTTTTGTCATTGTACTAAGAGAAAGTGACAGATATGGAGATGCACTTTTAAGTGGGCCAAAAAAAAGAAGAAGAAGACTACTGGAGTATTTATGCTACCTTCTTAAAAGCGTCATTATGATTTCATAAGGAAAGCAGCATAGTACATTGGATTGGTTGGCCTGGTACCTGGAACTCCTTTCTCTGAATGGTTTCGCGTAGGAAGCATTTGGAAGAGAGTCAGAGTGTACAGTTGGCAGTAGTAACTAAACAGCTGCACATTGTCGTACAGAAGGAGAAAATCCTTTACCTCCAACGCACTTTCTAGTTTATGTACTTTCTAATTCCTCCTCTCTCTCTCTCTCTCTCTCTCTCTCTGTCTCTGTGTCTGTGTCTGTGTCTGTCTGTGTCTGTCTCTGTCTGTCTCTGTCTCTGTCTCTGTCTCTCTCTCTCTCTCTCTCTCTCTCTCTCTCTCTCTCTCTCTCTCTCTCTCTCTCTCTCTCTCTCTCTCTTTAAAGTTGTCACCAACTCACGTTTGGTTGTCCTGCACTGTTTTCCCTTTGCGGTAAGCAAATTCAGGTTTAAAAGATGTTATCTTCAGATTTTGGTCTGGAGTGATGGAGGTCTTCCAGGGATAAGTGGTGTTATTATGGATCAGAAATGGGTAATATGCAAATTATCTACATTTGCATGCCTCACTATAAAGAAGTGTCCATCAGCTATGCTGACAACTGCAAGTGTCCCTGTGGTAGTTAGCAGCCAAACCACTAGGGGGCAATGTGATCTCACCTCCAGCCCTGTACTGGTTTCAGTGATGGGATGATCCTTGTCATTCCTTTACCCTGCGACCAGTATTCCCACATCCTCTCTGATGTGTTGGTTGGTAGAGACGTGAGATGTGCAGACACACACCCCGCAGGCTAGACTGAGTTTTAGACAAGGGAAGAATTTTGAACGCATGGACTGATAATCATTGGGACCACCCACACATACAGAATTAATTGAGAGGGAGATGAATCACTGTGTCCACTGGCAGGCTCACTTAAAAGGCAGGATTCCGTAGCCAAGGTTGATGCAGCCCGGCTGGAGACCAGAGCAGAGGAAGCTGTTCTCTGTAGAAGCCTGAATGCCTTCCACCCTGAACCAGTTGCTGCTTTTCAAGCCTATAGGTTTGTTTTTGTCCTAAGTGGTTTGATGTGATAACTGAGTCACTTATGCCCTGCATGTTTTAAATAAGGCTAGCTACTCTCTTCCTTTGTATAAAACAACAAAGAATCCTTTTATATATATATATCCAACAGTACTAAAAAGCCCTAACTACTTAAGGCCCAATAACAAAAAGTCCCCCCAAAAGTCCAGTTAAAAAATCACACCAGTGTGAACTGAGTGGTGCAAGGTCTTATATAGCCTGATCAGCTGTGGTCTGACGTAATATCAGTGACCATAGTAACCATGCTAATTTTTTTGGGTCCCACGTACAGGTACACACACGTACAGGTACACGGGTACATACACGGGTACAGACAAAGCTGGTTTTTGTAGTGGTTTGCACCACTCAATAGCAGACCTACTAGTTCACAACGCATCACTATGCGATTCGTTGTGAGCTTGTAGATCTGCTGTTCTTGAATAAATCCCCCCGTAATGTTTGTTGTTGGTCATTACATGAACCCTTCACCCACAGAAGTGAGGTGAGCATGTACTGTATGTATCTAGCGCTTGCATGATGAAATGTGCTGCGTGTACTGGCACTGTTCATTCACTGTACATGTTACTGAGCATGTACAGTGAATTCACTGTACTTGCTACTGAGCATGTACAGTGAATTCACTGTACTTGCTACTGAGCATGTACAGTGAATTCACTGTACTTGCTACTGAGCATGTACAGTGAATTCACTGTACTTGCTACTGAGCATGTACAGTGAATTCACTGTACATGCTACTGAGCATGTCATTTCTGATTCCGCTTCACTATGCATTCTGTCACTCACTGTTGACTGTCTTCATGCTTATTCATCCGAGTAAAAGAAAGGCACGGTAACATATTTACTGTATACCTGTAGAGTGCCTTAACACAAAAACAAAACGAATTAAGAAAACAATATTTTCTTTTCTTTTTATGGATGAATTCCCCTTTTGCAGCAAGTCAACATAATAAGGCGCTCGGGCTCGGCACATGTCGAGGACGTGTATGTTGTGTATTCATGGCTTTGGGTATGCTAAGCGTTTGCGTGAACCTCCATTGTATGACTTGTGACCTTATACATTTGCTGTTGCATTTAGATAAGCTCTCCCAGCTCGTGCTCGTTTGCATCATTGGAGTGATAGGCTCTCCATCCTAATAACATCTCTGCTTGAGCCTGCTTCTGTCACATTCGGATTGAAAATACTCACTACAGTACATGGCAAAAGATATAGATCACTATGTAAAGAACAAGTCAGCAAAAATATGAAACGTGTTTGGAACACTACATAGCATATGCCTGCATGCTCTGTTGCAATGGACCCTAGTTAGAATTTAGAAGTTAACATTAAACACAGAAAGAAAACAAAAGTTGATTGAATTTGCGGTAGTTTCTTTTAGGTTCAGTGACAGCTGAACAGCTACACATCGGCAATCATTTAAGCGACCAATGGCCAAACAAAAGGTATTTAAAGCAAGAACGCCCGCACGACTCCAATGTCTTAGTTTCTCTTAACAGTCTTACCGGGTGCGCGGTCGAGGAAAATTAGCTTTACAAGAAATTCTCTAAGGAGAGAATACCAGCACTCACGGACAGGTCATTTGGTTTAAGGCACTTTTTATTATTTTATACTCGCACAGTATGCTGCAGAGCAGACAGCACAACGTACGCGTTTCACAGTATAGCCTTTGTCAGCGTTATACTATCAAACAAAAGGTAGAAATATGTCCGAACAAAAAGGTAGAAATTAGCCATAAATTGATAGTCTAATCTTGATACTTTAAAATACAATTTAATAAATACTATTTGTTATTATATTTGTACATTGTCTCCTCATATCTGTTTGACAGCAGTGTCAACCAGTGTCAAACATCTCTGCTTTGCATTTTGTATGGTGCATGTTTGTTGTTCACCACATTGTGTATGGTGCATGTTGTTCACCACATTGTGTATGGTGCATGTTGTTCACCACATTGTGTATGGTGCATGTTGTTCACCACATTGTGTATGGTGCATGTTGTTCACCACATTGTGTATGGTGCATGTTGTTCACCACATTGTGTATGGTGCATGTTGTTCACCACATTTTGTATGGTGCATGTTGTTCACCACATTGTGTATGGTGCATGTTGTTCACGGTGCATGTTGTTCACCACATTTTGTATGGTGCATGTTGTTCACCACATTGTGTATGGTGCATGTTGTTCACCACATTTTGTATGGTGCATGTTGTTCACCACATTTTGTATGGTGCATGTTGTTCACCACATGTTGTATGGTGCATGTTGTTCACCACATTTTGTATGGTGCATGTTGTTCACCACATGTTGTATGGTGCATGTTGTTCACCACATTTCTAAGTGCATTCTGAACACATTTTAGTTAATGGATGCTCATTAACTAACCCAGTGGTTTTCAACCTTTTTCTTATCAAGGTCCATTATTTATTCAGCATTTGAGCCAATTAAGGACCAACATTTGATGAGATCCTTCTGGAAGCGTTTGACAACTTCCAACCATAATTTGAATGATACATTCACCCATTGGCTCACTGTTGCAGTGCAACCAAGTAATGATTGTATTGGTGCATCCATTAAGGATAACTATGTTTTTCCACTTGGCAACATGATGGGTTACACCAATATACAGTACAAGGGGTCTTAGTTGTGCAGATAAATAATAATCATCCTGTCTCCCATGGTGGCTGCAAGATAGAGAATTTCACCCTTGGTTTCTTACAGTCCCAAATAAAACGTGAAATGTGTTTATTCCATTCTCTGAATTGTATTCCACCATTAATGACAAGAAAAGGAATCTGGGTATAATAATAATAATTTTGATTGCTTTTATTCTGCCACCGAAATCAAGAGGGGGCATTCACCATCTATTGAAGTCATCATGCATATTTTTAGTTATACCTTTATAATTAACTTCAAATAATTGTGACAGGTCCTTGGGGAAATTTACCCCTAATTGTTTAATATGAGATGAATACCAATTGAAATTGTACTTTGTACGTAATGTTTTCTTGTTTATGATTGTAATTAAATGTCAAGACCTGCATTTTATGTTGAGAACATAGCCTGAATAGAACCCATGTGTTTCCAACATCTCTGTCAATATAGGCAGCCCAGATCCTGGGTCCATGATTGTGATTAGTACATCATTATTCGCATACAAACTTATCTTACTGTATACTCCTCTTCACTGAAGTTTACAAAGTTAAACTTCACAACCAAAGGCTAATAAAACATCGAAAGGCTCTTATATAAGTTTCTACTGAACAATTGTTCGTTCACCTTTGACGAGGTAAAATTTCCCCTACAGATTTTGTCCATTTTGTGCGGAAACTAGCTTATCGAATGAGGTCCATGTATTTTCTGTTTGGGGTTTGGAACACCCGACATTTGGCTGACACGCTATGCAGTTATAGTCCACTAGCTACTGAAGGAGTGAGCGATTTGGAACCCAGCCCCATGAAGGGAACATTAATAATAAATGCAATTTTCTGCTGTTCAGAGGATCAGAAAAAGGGAGTGGCACACCGGTGTCACTTTACTTACCACCACCCCCCACCAATGTTATGTTAGGGAGTTCTCCATAATCCCTGCTCTGAGTTAGGTGTCGGTTTCACTGCATACTGTCGTAGCATGGTGGTGGGAGCCAGGGAATCAATAACCTGTCGTATGTGTGTGCGTGCGTGCGTGCGTGCGTGCATGCATGCATGCATGCATGCATGCATGCATGCATGCGTGCGTGCGTGTGTGCATGTGAGAGAGAAAGAGAGATCTTGCATACTTGGTGGTGGTGGTGGGGGTATAGGCTCTTGCTTCTTCTGCTGGGGAAGACGACAACAGCCTGAGCCTTCACACAGCCTTCCCTGCAAGTAATGAGAGACCAACTTGCAAAACCAATGTCGCCACACATGACACAATTAAAGACTGTGTGTGTGTGCGCGTGCGTGCGCGTGTGTGTCTCATTACCGTGTTGTGCATACACAGTAGCCTACCTGACTGTGTGCATGAATAAATGTGTATAATGTTATGTATGTAATTTGTCTGTTCGTGGATATGCATGCTTTGTGTGTGCTGTGTGTATGTTCCCACGTGCATGATGTAGGGTCTTTTTGCAAGCACCCTCAGGGGCTGCTGATAGAGCCGTTTGGCTGATGAAGAGGGAACTGTACAGTTTACCCCCTGCTAGGAGATGAGTCTTCTGTAGAACTCCGATAACGTCATCAGGCCCGGAAGAAATGAGACCTGCTGAGAAGATCTCTCTGCGTTTCTCTTTCATATTCAGATGTGGTCGCGACAGAGAGCGGGGACAAACCTTTACTTCTAGGTTATCTCTCAATGAGCAATGAAAAAGAAGGGTTGTCCGCACACTGTGTATCTGTAGGTAACAACGTTTCGACGTGTCTTTGTCAGGTACAAAACATCAAGTAGGCGTATTATATACAACAGCAACAGCATATGGGCAGGTCAACAAGGAACAAGCTCTTTTGCAATGAAGGAAATCAAGCAAGACACACCCACCGCATCTGAAAGGATATGGCTGCAATTAGCATAAAGGGCATAGCAAGCCGAGGACTATAATTATATTAAATATAGTGGCACTAGGGCCAACTCTTTAGAACCCAAGTAGAATAGGGAAGTATAGTGGTGCAGACAAAATGAATAATAAGCTGCAAACCAGTAAAAACATTGCAAATAATCAAAATACTGCCTACAAGAGGAGACCATAATACAATAACAACAAAATAGTAAGTAGTACCACAATTGCAGTACAAAATAATGAGGACACAGCATAATGGCTCGTACACACTGCCTGATATTTGCTCCGATTATGCTGTCGGGGAGCATTTTTGGCGCTCGCCGACAAAACCCCCGATCTGACGTAAAATCGGGCTTTGATCGGCAAGGTTTTGCTCGCTGTGTGTGAAAGGAGCTGCAAGAAGATCCAGCGCCGATAAAAGCGCTTGCCGATGCCTCCCCGACCATTTCTGAACATCTAGCACGTTTGATATTTGACTCTGTCGCCGACTGGATATCATACAGTATGAACTGGGTTGCGACTGCGCCCCGATAAGGCCTGTATTACAACCAATGAGAGCACACTGCTCACAGCACTGCTGTCTATCTGTCTGTCGACTGTATAGATGATCAGATATATATACCTATATATATATATATATATATATATATATATATATATATATATATATATATATATATAACCTTCATTCCGTCGGTAAATCCCTGTAGGCTACCCACATATTGGTAGCCTATATTGACCCAATATTGCCGTTACGCATTTCACTTGAATAATGTTGATAAAACTCGGATTCGGAATCAACAGTGCGTGCGTGCGTGCGTGCGTGCGTGCGTGCGTGAGACAGAGTTATTTAATGAAACTCAAGATTATAACGTCCTGTCTCGCTATAGCGCTATCACAAACATGCCGCCCTGTGTGTAGCCTGCATGGCTATTCCTGTGTGTGTGTGGCGTGCCGTGCACGGAGAGAGAGAGAGAGAGAGAGAGAGAGAGAGATGCGCCCTGTGTGGGTCTCGCGCTTGTATCACCGCATCCTGCACGTGCATGTCAAAATGAATTGGAATAAAAAAACAAATGATGTAGCCGCTGCTCTCGGGTCTGGTGAACTCTTGCAGTGTGTGATCCCTGGTCGGCAATCAATCGTTTAGTGTGAAAGCCACAAAGATATAATGACAGCCGATCAAGAAAAAAGACTCCTGCAGTGTGAAATGCACAACGATCTGATGACTCGCCGACAACTTTAAAACTCCTACAGTGTGTAGGGGCCATTAGGACAACTAAAATTGGCAAGAAAAACAATGTGTACACAAACAAAAAGTTAAAAGAATGAAAAAGAAAAAGAAAGAATTATCCCAGAAAGGTTTTGACATCAAATTCCTCATTCAGCCCTTGAGGAGCCATAGTATTGAGTGTGTAAATATAAAAAGCTTCACGTTGAAGTAGGAGTCGATTGTGGTCACCACCGCGAGGGGGTCTCTCGACCTTCTCTATACCCTATATCTTAAAGAGGAACATTGTAGTGTGGAGGGCATTTGCCTGCTCATATGACAGCAGAGCTGCAGCTGACATATTTTACCGTACAAGACCACAGCACTGTCTAAAGTGATATACTGGTATGGCACAATATGGAAATTACGTTTCCCGGCAGATTTGTTGCCCTGATTATACATGTAAGAAATTGGCGTACCTTACATGAGTACACATGAGCCTAGCTTAAAAATCGTTATAAATAAATGACTATAAATTAGGCATTAAATTGTACATATTATTTAGGGCACAAGCTGTAATACTTGTGTGATTGTTCCCTTGTTCTTTTGCTGCTTCGTTGAAGAAGGAAGTGCAGAAGTTCATAATTTCTCCATCTTGGATCCATATATAGCTCAATCTGAGAACCCATGCGGTAAACAAAATCACACCTGTGTGAAGTGAGGGGCGCTCTAATCAATTATTGACCTTGAAACATACCTTAGTTACCTCACCAAGAATGGTGGTCCCTTATTGGCCAAGGGTTTCCACCGACATACCGAGAGCCGATTTGCTCAGACGTAAATTCTCCATTCATTGTCAATGGCATTTAATGCATGTGTTAAGACAGAATCTACCTTATAGCTGTTTATAGGACTCAACAATCATACTTTAATAAGACAAACATAACAAGTCCATAGACATGGCTGCCACGTGACATCACAGGGGGCATGAATACGACAAAGATACAAAGTCCAGACTTGCCACATGACGGAAGCCAGATGAAAATAAAACATTTTCCTATGCCCACCTTTCTGGGTTTGTGTGAAAACAAACATTGGTGCCAAAAGTGATGGGCCGGAATGACATCACATGTGTTCAACCAATCAAATCATCACATATTTGATTGGTTGAACACATGTGATGTATGATGATGTATGATGATAAGAGCGCCCCTTACTTCACATGAGTGTGATTTATTTTGCTTTTTGTTCAGCTGCTGAACTGAATCTGTCTTGAGAGATTACTTATGCTGCCAGTGGATTTGCAGGCCTCCAGAGCAGTGTTGTTTTCGTCGACTAAAACTAAGACGAAAAATGTTCGTCGACTACCTTTTTTCACTAACAAAAACAAATGGAAACTAAATGAAAACTAAGCTATGATGACTAAAACTAAGACTAAATATACTGACAATTTCGTCGACAAATAAAAACTAGACTAAAATGTTAGGAAGGGACTAGTGGACAAGAGATCCAGTATCAAGTCATTTTACACTTGGTTGCATGTGTAAAAACACTCATTACGACGGCATCAAGGCCCGCCAAAATACATTTTAGTCGACTAAATCAACTGTAGATTTAGTCGACTAAAACTAGACTAACACTAAGACATTCCAGGTGACTAAAATGTGACTAAAACTAAATGAAGTTTCAGTCCAAAGACTATGACTAAACTAAAATTTGCTGCCAAAAACAACACTGCTCCAGAGGCAGCTGTGCTGCACTGATGTCAAACCACCAGTTTGAACATTCATCTGGACCTGTTGAGATGTCCATTGGTGACTAACGTGGCTTTACTCTCGTCTGTTCAGCAGCAGAATAAAGGATACATTTACATCGAACTGCTGGCTCAGAGCTTTGGCTAGGCTCAACGATTTCTCTCGAGGATATACTGTAGTTCAGTTCATTTGTGTGTACTGTAGCTTATTTGCACAATGATTTAAACATAGAGTCAAAGAGATAAAACAAAGTGAATGCTAAAAGTACATGAAGGTAGAAGCAAAATGCAAAACAAAGCCCACACACTGGAGATTGGAATAACAACTAGATGCTTACAGTGACAACATCATTGAAACATTCTCTTGGTCTGGGTCTATACTGTAGTGTATTGATTGATTGATTGAAGTATGTACAATACAGTACATGATGAATTCATGATCTGTTCTGTTCTTTGACTATATAGAAGTGTCTATTTTGTCTCTAAATGTTTTGATGAATTAAACATGGTGGACCCTCTTGTAAACAAGTGTAATGCTTAATTGGGTCGTCCACTCACAATTAACAGTCTTTGTATTGAGTTTGTGCTTGAAATGCACTGTAATTCTGCAAACTGTTAATAAATATTCAATCAATCAATCAATCAAAAGTATTTATTAACAGTTTGCAGAATGGGTACATTTCACATGAAAGCAATACTCAATACAAAGACTGTTACTGTGGACGACACACTGATAAAAGCATTACACTTGTTTACAACAGGGTCCACCATTTTCAATTCATCAGAACATTTAGAGACGTACAAATATACACTTCTAGAATACTGTAGACTACTGTATATACTGTAGACTCGGTCACTAACCAAGCTCTGAATCATTACACTTCCTGGGCACATACTGTACAACTTTTGTCAAGTTGTCATGTCTTTGCAGTCTGCCGTGACGTTAATTAAATCAGTTCAAGCCAAGGCGAGACCGCATCATTACAGATTAAAGTGGGTTTGTCTGACTCAGTTATTTGCTGTAAACTCGCGGTGGGGGGATAGTGGATTAGCTACCGGTCGAACGCTGCCAACTGCAGTGAAATGCAGTAAAGCTGACAAGGGTGAGGCCGTCGTACAGTTTGGTGGCAACGGTGATTCATTGAGCCGCTGACCTTCCTCCAAAGGAGATGATGAACGGCTTGGTGCCAGACCCCCTGACCAACCTGGGGCCCCTAGCTGCTCTGCCTCTCAGCTATCTGAAGCCTCACCTTCAGCTCACATTCAATCACTCTGGCGGGTCACCGGTTGATAAATATCTGCCATATGGGTACCTTCCTCACCTCTCACTCTGTGTCCGGCAAAACAAACAACGAAATGACACTGGTGCTGCAATGGTGTCACCCAGCGCTGCTGTGCACTGCCCCCCCGCCCAACTCTGGTTTGCCCCCTGGCTTGGAATTGCCTGCATTATAAGTTAACAGCTAATATAGGTGACGACGGACGAATTGGTGTTCTGTTGCCCTCCCTATCTGTCAGTTTGAGTGTGTGTGTGTGTGTGTGTGTGTGTGTGTGTGTGTGTGTGTGTGTGTGTGTGTGTGTGTGTGTGTGTGTGTGTGTGTGTGTGTGTGTGTGTGTGTGTGTGTGTGTGTGTGTGTGTGTGTGTGTGTGTGTGTGTGTGTGTGTGTGTGTGTGCGCGTGTGTGTGTTGGGGTGAGACTCAGGAGATTATGGTTGCTTCACTCAATAGTTCATCTATCTTGTGCAGTACTTCACCTGACACTAGAAGTACATTTGGTGTTGACCTAAAATACCCATTTTTTTACCCATTTCTTTTCATGAAAGTTGGGTGCATTAAACTCCACAGAAGTACACTTTACTGGATTTGAAAGAGCATGCAGGTTAGTGTTGTCGTTTCTTGGCTGCAGGCACACTAGGGTTTCAGGCTATAGAAGCATGCAGTAGTGTCCTTTATCCGCTAAGCTTGCAGTACCAGATTCGGCCACTAGTTAATCCATGCTTCAAGAATCCGTTACGGTCTTGGGGGCTTGGAAATACCCCATTTAGACAAACACACCCAGCTGTTGTCTGGGTGGCTTATTCTGTGTCTCGTATCAGGAGTCAGGACATTCATATAAGTAAACCCCCGTGGCCTCAACACAAGTACCTCTCCCCGTTTCATAAAAGAAGTCAGTGCTGTCCTGCAGAAGCCCTCTGGAACTCCTGGTATTACAAGAGTATGGGAGGTGCACCTGCTCCTGGCATGGCTTGGAAATAAAGCAGAAGCAATTACTAGGCACTCCTGGTGTATTTCAGCCTCTGGGCTGTCGCCTGGGCAGGAGCCCTGGCTCTGGGCTCTCCTTGCAAAATTCATCGACTCACGCACACAGCATGTTTAAACTATAGAAACATTATTCCAAACAACAGCAAGTCCTGCACACGGACAGGTGCTGCATGGTGATGGTACTACAGAGAACGAAAGATAGAGATAAAGAAACGGAGAGTATAGACCATGAATTAATAGTTTGAAAAGCTGTAGTGGTGAATTCTAAATGTTTCTGGAAGCATGGCGGTATTGATTATAATAGTTTGTGTTTTCCGTTATACATTCCTTCCTGTACTATGGTCAGCATGACTTGAGACTAAATACTGCGTTGCTGATATAATAAGACCACCCCATGAGCAATTAGTCTCTTACTGTGGGTTTCCATGGTAGCACCCATTAATTATGATGGCCTAGTATGAATGAACGCACTATTAGCCAATGCCATGTCATATTTTAATGTTGCTATTTAAATGCAAATTCTAACTTAATGACCCCAATTGAATTGCAATGAATAGTTTCAATTTCAATTTTTTTTGTATGCCTTTGATGTGCCTTTGAAGCATGCAATGCCCCAGCAGCATTGCATCATAGTGGAATGTTTTACCGCATGGAAAATAAATATCTAAACTTTGCGTGGCTCTATGAGAACAGAGCCACGCAAAGTATCATAAATATAAACTGACCCCTTGACTTCATTGAGTTAAAACAGAAATTGGCACAGGTTTAATATGTGCATTTTAATATGCTGCAAACACGGGCAGACAAAGCTAGAGGACACGATGGGATCCAGAAAGATTGCAGCCCACAGAACGGTACAAGAGACCGTGAAACACAGCAGAGGTGTGTGGTAACTCAATAACCTCACCTACACCAAGCATCTATAGCATGGTCCTCTCCCTCTCTCTCTCTCTCTCATGCCTTTAATATGTGCATTTTAATATGCTGCAAACACGGGCAGACAAAGCTAAAGGACACGATGGGATCCAGAAAGATTGCAGCCCACAGAACGGTACAAGAGACCGTGAAACACAGCGGAGGTGTGTTAACTCAATAACCTCACCTACACCAAGCATCTATAGCATGGTCCTCTCTCTCTCTCTCTCTCTCTCTCTCTCTCTCTCTCTCTCTCTCTCTCTCTCTCTCTCTCACGCCTCAGCTCATAACCTTGGCCAATACTGATGTCCCTGCGGGGCTAATGCCGGTCAGAGTGGGTTGTAATACTACTAATCAGACGCTTTAACTTTTATGTAAATTGCACCCGGCTTATGAATTTTTAAAGAGGTGATGTCAAAGACAAAAGAGGGAGGGATGAGGGGATCGAGGTGAGCGAATGCTGAACTGTCAGAGATGTGCGCGCTCTAAATCTGATTACCCCTCAGTGGAGAAACGCTCTCACCCACACAAATGAGGCCCAGGTACCTAGTTATTGTACTGTAATTAGGTATTCTGTCTCTAATGCTGGCCACGCACGGACGTATTTTCTAAACTGATTCCATGTAAGACACTTGCAGAAACGTGATAAGACCTTAATCCTGCCAGTATTACTTTTACAAAATGTCTAAAATAAGCAAAATAAATACTTGCTGTGTGCTTGATGGTGAATAATAAATGCCGTTCCAGTTCAGTGATGTTAAAAAGTGTCGATGCCATACTGTGTAGGCTCAGTATGTCAGCTAGAAACTCCTCTATCAGGTGAAAATAAGTTGTTATTGGCCTCCCTCTACACAGGTAATCCAACAGCTTAACCATTCAAAAGTTCAAGAAGACAAAAAAACAGGCATGTCGTCGTCTTTCATCTTTACTTGAAGACAACATGCAGGAGACGTACTCTATGGTACTCAGTGTTTCTAAAACTCTTTCATGTCAAGTACAGAGGTACAATTATACAATAATGCTAAAAGAAAAACACAAAGAACCCTGAGGGCCTGTTTCCATTGTGGTCTGGTGTATTCATGGTGCTCTTTTATGGCGGTTTTGAAGGAGGGTAGGGAATCGGGCTTTTTGATGGCTGTTGGTAGGGCATTCCACATTTTGGTGGCATTATAGTAGAATGAATTCATCCCCAAGCTTGCGCTGAATCTGGTGAGTGAGGTCAGTGGAACACCCTCTGGTGTTGTGCCTGTGGGCGTTACTCACATGTTTGAAGTAGTTACTACAGTAGACAGGTTACAGGTCTCTTGAGGAACCTCAAAACCAGGCCCATTGCAAGTTGCTGGACTCTGTCCTCTACCCTGAGCCATCTCACCCTATAGCTGTGTAATGAGCAGGGGTTAGGGGAGTCCATAGGCGGATCTAGAGATAAAGGGCCCCTGGGCCACCAACATGCAAAGGAGACCTCCCTCTGGAAGCCTTATGGATGAACTGAGGGTTTAAACACTTGCAGTAACATGTATCATAATGATGGTTTAGGACTTTTTTTCTACTCTGTCTGTGTTCATATAGGAGGGCTGTGGGCAGTTCAGAAACCCGTCCACCAGTGACATCATTGATGAGGAATCCAAGCTAATAGAAACTGCAGGCGTTCTAGTCCTGAAAAGTTGCAATGTGAAAATGGAAGCCATCGTTCTCACGATAATACAAATCTAAACATTTTTGTGAAAAAAGATTGTTTAAAAAAATGTCTGCCTAACGATGTTGTTACTGGTGGACGGGTTTCTGAACTGCCTAGTGCCCACAGCCCTCCTATGAGACACAGACTGAATAGGAAAAAAATGTGCCATTTTATCATGATTATTAGTGATTATATGAAGATAGGTTGAAAAGTGGTGAAGTGGTCCTTTAATAACTGTTATTAACTTTGCACTTTTTGGGGGCCCCTGAGTGTGAGCCTTCGTGTGACAGCAACACGCTCGTGCGGAGGCTCAAGCTCAGGGTCCCCCCTAGCTCAGGGGCCCCTGGGCCTGGGCCCAACAGGCCTGTTGAATAATCCTCCCCTGGGGGAGTCCTAGGTGTGAAGTCTAGCAGTCTAACTAATTTGTTTTTAGAGGTCTATAGTTTTGATTTTAGTGCCTTTTGGATTCTATAGTACCATGAGGTGCATGCATATAGTCAAAATGACACTGGCTGATTGCTTCAGCTAGTGTCCTCAGTGCATTCCTAGTACTACTGACCAACGAGTTGATCCTGTCATTTTATCACCGGGAAAGGTTATCCAAGTTTGTGGCCTTATAGTGAGGTTAATTTTGAACCCAAAAATTATATATTCAGTTTTACCTAGGTGTAATGACAGTTTGTTATCAGCGAGCCATGTGCAGATTTTACTGAGCTCATGGCTAAGGGCTTTTTCTAAATGCGTGGGCGGAATTGACCTAACGACTAAATTGGAAAATGAAAAAAAGATAACAAAATAAATAATATAATGATAGTGAGGTCCTGCACATTTACAAGAGCTAGGCAAATGATTGTAACATTTTTTATTATGTTAACCTACTGTATACATATATTCTCTAATGGAGATGATGGTTTTCACATTTTAATGACCTGGTTCTGTCTGTGGTAGATGAAGAGAATAGAGGGGTGTTTTTGCCTTAAGGTAAGATGGAGAAGCATGAGCATCCATATAGACAACTAGCCCACACAGATTAAATGTCTCGCTAAAACAGCGTTGCCCTGTAATTACTGACCTGCATTGTACGCCACCCAAGGCAGCCTCTTAAGCATCTCTCGCACGCACCACGCACGCACGCACGCACACACACACACACACACACGCACACACGCACACGCACACACGCACACAATTGTGCTGCTGTAGCAGACTGATTTCATAATTCAGGTCAACAGCGGGCCTTAGGCGTACAACCCGAGCGCTCCCGTCTTCATTTGTGTGAGAGGTATAATACCTCTGATGTGCAGCTCGAGCGCTTCACAGGTTTAGACTGATGTGTTCGCCTCAAGGAATGGACCCCTCAGCAACCAGGCAATAGGCTTTTGTTGTGTGACTCCTACAAACATTTTTTCTTCAAGCAAAACTCAAATCCTGACGCTCTGTCAGGATTTATTTTAAGTAAGTGTGCTCATAATATGAAACGAGACAGTGTTCTCTCTGATTTCGAAATCACTGATATGAGTTTTTGCTCTCATTCTGACATTCTCTGGACAATGTACTGTAAGATGTATGCATTTATGTAAATTATGCGTGTGGGTAATAACAATAATCAGAAGAAAATCATAGGGGTGGCCGTAGCCACGCACGCGTAGCTTAGTGCAGTGGTTCTCAAACTGTCCGGGTCGAGACCCAAAAGAGAAATTAGACGTTTGCCCATTAGTGAAAATAGAAGATCTATTGTACAAGCGCACAACACGACACTTCGCGCTGCGTTGTGTCCCGGCCCCGGTCTACATGTTGAAGTGTCCCTGAGCAAGACAATTAACCCCTGACTGCTCCCCGAGGCGCTGCCCCTGTAGCGCCCACTGCTTATAGGATTGGTAAAATGTCACACAGTGACAAATATTGTAGAGGAGGGCGAACTTCATATATTCATTGTGCCCCCTTTAGTTGCTGTTGCACATATATAGAGAATTTGTCCTCTGCATCTACCCAGCCTAACTATTGGTATACAGTAGACCTACATATCGTAAATGCTATTGGGCATATCATATCCTTTAACCACTTGAGCCCTATATTTTGTACTTTTTTTGACAGTGTTATGCAAAAATAGTGAAAATTGCCAATCTACAAGCTCAGAATGATTCACAATGCGACGCGTTGAGAGCTTTTATATCTGCTTTTAAAAATTCACTATCTTTTTGGTATGCCCAATATAGGGTTATCAGGTTACTTGAAGGTCTGTGGGTTTTCATGAATTTAGCTTGTGACTAAATAATAAGTCTACATTGAATCCATTGGACCACACATTATTTTTTCCATTTCTTGAAAACCAAGTAATGGTTTTGCGTATACACGGTTTCTTCCTGACAAAAACAACAACATACTGTCCTGGACAGTATGATATACAGTGTTTACAGAACCAGAAGAAAAGAAGACATACATTTTGATCACACAAGCCCCATAACACAATTCTGGAATTCTATTTAGAAAGAAACAGAGCATGCAGCAAAAATAAAACAGAAAATATTGTACTGCTTGTTGTCAAACAACATAGGGATCATCTGGGCCATAACAAATGATTTAAAGTGACAGAATCAGGTCCCATTAAAGATAATATTGTTTTTGATTTGTCTAGGCTAATTTGAATTGGTTTGTTCAGCGTATAGTCTCCGAAGAGCAAGCATCGGTTTTCTTTTAAAAATGGAAATCAATTAAGAGTTAATGGCCTAGAGGTGCAATAAAGACTACATTGATCCCAGCATCCCACAAATGAAACCCGAAATCCAGATGCAAACAAAGGCCTCCTGTTTTATGATTTTCATGGCTGTTAAAGTGTGTAGGGAAAAGAAAGGGATTATTCAGAGATTGTGAGTGGCTTTCATCCACTGTTCCTAGGCTATTGAACAGATGGTTCTGAAATGTTTCCAATATGCCAGAGCCCCCCAAATAGCACCTGGCTGTGGTCCCCTAAACGTGCAGATTGAGCTTGTAGAATGGCTATTTTCACCATGTTTGAACATTTTTGACAATTTTAAGTAAGTAAGTAGGCACAGAATATTTATCTCCATTACGATCGCACCCCCGGCCGTTGATAATCACGGAGCATGATGTGCGTTCGGATGCTCGCGATTTTAAAATAAATAAATCAAATAAATAAATGAATTGAGAAGACAAGGTCGGGGTGCTGGGCCCTCACACAATTACGACAATGAACGGGAAGCTGACAGACTAACCGGGCCTGCTAATCGCTGTCTCTGCCTTGAGGGCACGATTTACCTCGAGGGGCCTAGTCCCGAGTTTGGCGCAAGAGCAAACTGCATGGCTGCTATGTGAATATGGTCACATTGGTCAGAGTCCACGTGTCGTATAGTAGAGGCCTAGCAATGTAAATGGTGCATTTATATAGTAAATGGTGCCTTGCTTTACATAGATTGTGCATTACATTCACCCATTCACACACACATTCATACACCGATTGGCGGCGGAAACCATGCAAGGCACCAACCAGCACATCAGGAGCAATTAGGGGTTCAGTGTCTTGCTCAAGGACACTTCGACACTAACTCTGGGGGAGCCCGGGTTCGAACTGGCAACCTTGCACTTACTACCCCTGAGCCACCGCCGCCCCCACGTCTCTCTCATTCTCATTTTCTCTCTTATTCAATGCTTCAATATCATACGTAGGTTCTTCTCTGTCTTCGGGGAGAAGTAGTCTTCAGCGCAGAAAGCATAGGCTACTGCTGTATCTTCCATCAGACATTGTGTACTTGGCTCTTCTCTGCACATTTCACAGGGTTTCCATCATGCCTCCCTGGGGATCCACGGAAAAGGGAAAAAATAGGGGGTCAAAAGCTCTTCTCTCAGCATGGACCATGGAGAGCTTGGTTTACATTTAGAATGCCCCCCTTCTGTCTCTCCCTGACTTATTCTTGTGTTTTCTAATTAGGGCGTGATTGGATTAAGCAAGGAAATGTTGGAGAGAGAGAGAGAGCAGCAGTGATGCTGAATATATAATCCACTATTAGACTTATTGTCTAATAGACGAAATCCTTGGAAATAGTGTTTTTCATTTGGAGTGCATGTGTCTTGTGTAGGAGTGCAACAGTTAATTGAACTAATCGAGTATTAAAAAAACCCCACACGAAATGTAATACAATCTTCTTTTTAAATAGCAAAAAATATAATAATTTACATAAATATAATAAATAACAGATCTACATGCTCACAATGGTTATTCAGACTAATCAATTTAGTCAATTACAAAACGAAGAAAATAAGAAATTGTTCACGTTGATGATGATTGATTGAAAATTGGTCTATATATTTTTTAAGAATTGCTTTTTTCTTATTCAACTAATCAAAAAGTAGTCAATAGAATACTTGCTGAGAAGTTAGTCAGTGCTGTTTTCCCTCCCACCGCATGAAGTGACAGTTGGCTTGTGCTTAGATTTTAGTTGGCATAATATTGTTTTGCATGTGTATTTTGTATGTATGAATGAAACAACATCTATCTGTCTGTCTGTGCTGTCGGCCCATTTATTTATTATTTTGAAAGGTTAAAGCACTATATTCTGCTAGTAGGCTGGCTAATCATTGCTATAGAGTGTTTGTTCAATAACAGGGGTCCTCCCATCTCTTTAATAAACAGAAGAAGAAAAATAATCTGGTGGGTTGCACATTTTCAACCAATCAGGAGAGAGTACCCATTACCAGCTTCAATTTGATATTTGATATCGTTCCAGTTCCAATTTGTATATTAATATATTATTTTTTAATACAATTGCTATCCTGACCTGAAAATGCATTTTCCATTTATTAACGAGCTGGAGAGACAGGGAGACCTTTGTTACTGAACAAATAGCAATCTATCTATCCATCTATAGCAATGATTACGATCAGAATATATAGTTATTTAACACTAATTTAAAAAAGGAATATCACCTTGCCTTTAATATACTGTAGCTATGAAGAGAGTTAACTGAGGATAGTGGTTTTGGTGGTGGTTCAACTTTAATTGGGAAATGGATTTTTATTAGGCCTGTCAGTCGATTAAAATATTTAATCGCGATTAATCGCATGATTGCCCATAGTTAATCGCCGATTAATCGCAAATTAATCGCATATTTTGTATCCATTCTAAATATACCTTAAATCAGTGGTTTTCAAGATTTTTCATATCAAGGTCCATTATGTATTCTGCATTTGAGCCACAGACCACCATTTGATGACATTTAGCCTTCCATTTGGTTACCAACTCTCCATCATTTAGCTGGGGACCACCTGGAACCCCCTCAGGGACCACTGGTTCAATCAGAACCACTGCTTTTCAAGTTTTAAATACTCTTATCAACATGGGAGAATGCTTGCTTTATTGCAAATGCCATGGAAGAGGGAAACAAAATCATAAACTCAACTCAACACAGTCTCACACACACACACACACACACACACACACACCCAGGCGAGAGCTCTCTCTCCTGTAAGCACGCACGCACAGTCAGGCTGTCAACATTAGCTTTAGCATTAGCATGGTCTGTGTAGCATCACGCTATCACAACTGACTATGTTTGTCAACCAAAACTGCCAGAGTTTTGCTTTTGCCCAATGCCCAATTCAAAGAGCTTCTGATCTAACACGTTGTGGAGCAAATTAATTAATAACAAGCCCAACGAACGCGACGACTCGAGTGCTCACAGCTCAACTGCCCAGCCCACACTGGTAGGCTACACTCTATCTGCGCACCGGTCCTGCACAGGCTGACGGACGAGTCACTGGGAGAGAGAGTGGGGAGAGAGGCGGGGCTCACTGACTGCCTGCATTCACATGAATGCGTCTCTCAACTATTCTGTCAAACTTCACCGTGCGTTAATCGCGCGTTAATTAAATTAACGCCGTTAAAATGACTTTGAGTTAACGCACGATTAACGCGTTAACTTTGACAGCCTTAATTTTTATCTCTTGCATTTTTACACTTTATATGATTAGCATGGAGCTTGTATTGACAGTGTGTTGACAGGCCAGCGAAAATAGCAGATCTATCTATCAGAGCACACAACTCCATATATCAGTATATACCAGCTCCATACAGTATATGGACACTGGGCAGGGGCCCTGTCCAAAGCCGAGAGGCTTTTTGTGGCGGTTCTGGACAACTGTGGGTCCGACCAACTCGACACCGGGCACTGCACTCCCTGTGGGGGTGTGGAACGCGTGTGTCAAATTTGAAGTCGAATGGTTCTCGAGTTATGTGCATACAGCCGTACAAACGTACAGATGTACTGTACGTACAGACAGACAGAGACATGGTGCGCATAGATAGATAGATCATGTGAAGTGATTGGTGCCTTTCATCACAATGATGACTTCTGATGATGTCAACAACATGATGTCCAATCACATGAGCACATACCATCTCCATCCCTGAGTATGTCAAGTGATGTCACGTGCTCTCTCACCCGACCACCATATATGGTTGAGTACCAACTGACGGGGAATGCACGATTCCATACATAAAGGGGAGGCGTCCAAAGGCGTCCTGTGGCACCGAGTGCCACAGGACGTTCGGGCGCAATAAACCTATTTGCTTGGCATGGAAGAGAGGAAGTTGTGCGGTGCATCAGTCTGCGTGAAAGGAAAAATTCTTGACTTTCTACGTTGGAGAAATTCTGATTGATCCCACAGAACAAAGGAACAAAGGATGGCCGAATAATACACCCATGGCATCTCATTGAATCTTAGCTTATTTTATGGAACCAACAGAACATGGGAGAGGACAGGCTTTGCAGGATGCAATTATAATTATTTTATCAAAGCTGAATCTTTGGGTCGGATGTTCCCCTGCGCACCGTTTGATTTTCTCCCCACCCCACACAACCCCCATGACACTTGGCTGGGGAAATAGTCCTCTGTCAAAACCCATTGACTCAATCAAAATGACTTTCACCGTCTCCGGCTTTGCAGCTGAATAGAAGTTTTGAAGGCAAAATGAGGCCCGTGCCAATTTAGACAGTGCTCTGTGGGGAAAGCCAGTGCATCTGTATGAAAATGAATTACCATGGAGATTGTTTGATTTTTAACACACTCCTTTGGGAATGTGTTAGGGGGGGGGGGGGGGCAAAGGCTGTGATGTACGAGCTAACTCAATCAGGAGTAATGAAGGAACACCCAATAAGGTTTTATACGCAAGGGCTTACATTCATACAGTATTGGGCCATCCCTCGCTCCAGTTAACGGGATTTAGAAATGAAACAAATTGTGTTCTGACAAAATTAGTGCTAAATCTGATCTAAAATACCATTCTGAAAACAATTTTCTGCCAGGCTACCTAACACGGCACACAAACGGCATTCTGCAGTGTCCTCTTCATGCATAGAAGTTATTAGTTAGTTAGTGTGCAACCAGACTATAGTAATTGTAACACTTTATTTCACCTTCTTATTATTCTTTCTAGATACACTTTTTTTTATTCGCTACTCCTCCCACAGTTTTGGCAGTACGCACTTGAGCCATATCTCAAATTGACTGGCTTCATCGGGAATGGTGTGCTTGCTCATTGCTAGTGTCGGAATCGCTCCGAAACTTTTTCGACCCCCCCATAACAGGCCGCTGTGAACTAGGGTTTAATATTTTCCCGGATTTGGCTCATTTTAATTCCCGGGAATTTGCGGACCTTTTCCCGGGCTCCCGCGGGAATTCCCGTCAGAAAAAAAAGAAAAAAAGTGCCCACCAAAATGCATTTATATGTATAGATACTTCATATGTTCAATAGAATAGTGATATTTTTTGGTTTAAAACGTTTTATTTGAACGAAATATGAACATATAGCCTACAATAAAAGTATTAAATTAAAAAATTAATAATGTTATAGGCCTACTACGCTATTCAGAAAAAGGGACACAGGCAACGGCGTCAACTTTGGGAGTGCCTGAGGGCTTGGGCACCCACTGAAAAAAGAATAAGGCAAATAGCACCCACTGAGATTAAGGCTGAAGATCCCCTCCCCCTGGTCATTTTGTCACGTAGGCACACACCTTTACGGTGTTCACAGAACAGGTATTCAAATGCTAATACGGTGGCTTTGTTCCAGTGACCGCACGGTTCATTCACACTCCGTCTCCTGCAGCAACACAACACTAACACAGTCAGCGGAGAGGCTGCTGTCTGTGTACCGTCGGCCCGTCTGTAAAGAGCCATGAGTCGGGAGGGGAGGGGAGGGCAGCAACACCGCCGGCCAATCTCCACACTGACTTGAGACTTGACAAACAGAGCCATCTCAGCAAAAATATCCCAAAACAATGTCCGGGGAACAGACCACAGCGCACCACTGTATTTATTAGCAAACTGTAAATAAAGTACCAAAAAAAAAGGTTTTTTCCCCGCTGCGGCCGGGGGGGTGGCAGGGAGGCGGGGTGGCTGGGGGGCGGGGCGGGGGGCACCCACTGCCGTTATAGGAACCTGCCGCCCCTGGACACAGGAGTTTGCACTAATGTGACTGTCGAAGCACGGGGGAAAAAACGACCTCACGTCTTTCACATAGATACCTTAGCCATGGTCTTTCACCCTTTGAGCATGCAGTGGGTCCTCTTCTCCGCTGCAGAGAATGTGATCATCCCGCTTTGTACTTTATGAAAAGTCCGATTGGGTGTTAAATTAGCCAGCACGTCCAGTGCACAGCACACTGATTATTAGAGAGAGAGAGAGAGAGAGAGAGAGACGCTGCGTGCTGGTGGTTATTATAAAACAAATTGTAGCCTACTCATCTTTGTTTGTGTTCCGTTTCACGTTATTGCTGCACACATGCAGGCAAAAGCAAAAAGGGGTTTAGAAGTGACAATGTCCATCACAGGGAAAGGAAACTCCCTCGCTCCGTCCGTAATACACACAATTCTCACAGAGTGACTGATTAGGCTAATGATTGACAGGTGCAGCAGCTTTGGGAGCGTGCCTGAAGATGTCTGTCAGACATTCATATTTTGCTAAAGTGTATATAAACTCTGTAGGCCTATCTGATTAATTGCGGGAGGATGCAGGATTCGCGGGGTCCCACTGATTTCATCTTGACCGGCCGGCGGCCGTGCCTGCCCGCCCGCAGGTAGGCTATTTAAATACCGCCCGCGCCGCCAACATTTACGTTGGGTCCCGCTGGCTCCAGTTCCCGTTGCAGGCTTGCAGCCCTCGAGTGTAATCCATAATTCCATATAAATATCATCAAACATGTTTGAAAATGATGGGAGGGTTCAGATTGGAAATTTGATCACTCATAGATAAGGGGAAAGAACGCGCACTGTGTGAAAACTCCTTTAGTGTAATTTCCCTACAAGAAAAAAAAAACTCCGGGACAACGGGTCCCGAAGAAATTTCCGGGCGGGAAATTGCGTGCCCTATTCCCGGGAAGCCCGAAATCCCGGGATCCCGGCATTAAACCCTACTGTGAACCCTTCGTTTTTCTCTATAATGCCCAGGAGGGGGGCGTAACAGCGAAATAACGGTTTCTTTCCTGATTACCAGGCCCACGGGGGCGTGGCCGACCTGAAATGACCACACCTACCCCCCTAAGTCAAGGCTTCCGCATCTTTTGGTATAAAGCTTGTGTCTGTACAACCTTGACTGATTCCGACTCAGTTTTTGACGCTGATTCTAACGTCTCTCTACGACCCCGGGAAGTGGGTTAAACAGACACCCCGGAAGTGTTTTGACAAGTGTTTTGGCCAAAATGGGAAAATGAGTTAGGAGCACGTTTCAGACGATTTGGAGTCGAATGGTAATACTTTGTCCTGACACATTTTTGGGTCCCTAAGCTCGACACAAAAAGTGTATTTATGATTAGGTATTTGGTGGTGGTCCCGAGACTCTGGGACTCTGGGACGAGTTAGGAGCATGTTTCAGACGATTTGGAGTCGTTTGGGACTACTTTGTCGTGACACATTTTTGGGTCCCTAAGGTCGACACTTTTTTTTGTCAATGACTTAGAGAGTGGACCCTGGGTTAGTTTTATTTTGTTTTTTGTAACCGTTTGTTGCAAAAACATGATTTTTGGGGGATAAATACCCTCCAAATTACTTACACATGATCACAGGGGTGACGCGACATTGTAATTGGCTGGCAAAATTAGTGGGAGGGGCCTATGTAAGCGACTGCGGCAACCACACTTTGCAATTTTTCAATTTTGACTTGCAAATGTACCTCCTAATCAGAGCTCCATCACAATGTATTATTATCATACCACATATTTCCAATTATCATCCCCTTATTTCTTTGTATCTGTACTGTTACCTATTACATTAGTATGTTATTCAGATTCAGAGTACAGCATGTTGTTGCCCTGTGCGAAGCAGCCTGGCCTACATTTGCACGCACTACTACTGACTACTGTAAAGACGACTCTAAGCATGACCTAGTCATGATTGGCTGCCTCCTAAGCCAATGGGAGTCTGAACGGCATAAAACCCATACTCTGAATGCCGCAACGCGGGGCAAGTGGCAACAGCAGCTAATGTTATGAGCTAACCATAGGCCTTTGCTATGTTTCACCAGTTTCAATTGAAACAGGCCTCCACCCTGAGGGGGGCCTCCAAGCTCCGACTGACGCATCAGTCAACCCCTAACCCCCACCACCCTTGGCCCTCTCTCTCTCGCTCGCTTGCGATGTTAAGTTACACCTATTTCCTGTTATTAACCTGGGTAAAAACATGTGCAGCAGATGACAGGATGAGGAGAGGTGTTATTGCTGTGTAATTATCGATAGTAATGGCTGCGCACGATATTGAACAGTAAAAACTATTTACGCCTGTATCGCCTGTATCAACAGAATAATTATGTCATAGGTATATATATGGGGGAGCGCACAGGAACTGGCATGAGAATACCTGAGTCGCGGGGAGTGCATGGGAACTGGCATGGTTGGCGAGTTTGTGCCGCCTCTACTAACTGCCGCCCTAGGCAATGGCCTACGTGGCCTATATGGACGCACCGGCGCTGTATATATTCGGTCTTGAAACGAGCATCCAGATTCCTAAGGCCGCCGCTGGAGCTAACTGGAGCTACAGGAAAGCCATAACAAAACACAGTGAGTGAACCAACAAAAGAACGTCGGAAACAAACAAACGGGCGCTACAAGAGCTTGTTGCACCTGGCAGTTATGACTTTATCATTTTCTTGTTTCTAGTTCTTCACAGATGTTGCAGTATGCTGCTTACTTGTCCACAGATGCTAGATGTCTACCTGCTATATCCTAATACTTTGTAGCACTTCATTGTTTTCTTGGCACCCAGATCTAGCACTCTGTAAGTTGCTCCTGAACCATTCTTTCACACTGCCTAACATGGAACAGTGGGGACGTTTTGGGTGCAGGAACTATGGCCCAGGACCCAAGTTGGAAGTATAAGTTTCTGCTGTCGAAAACGTTACGTTCCGGAGTTCTTGAAAAAGTTGGTTTTGCATGATTTTAATGTAGACTCCAATAGAATGTGACCAGCTCAGTGGCCTTGATTAGAGTGTCCGCCTTGAGATTCCTAAGTCAGGGTTTGATCCCCTGGTGGTTACTTTATTTCTCATGACTCATGAATTGCATTATTTAAACAGTAGGAGATCCATTTAGATTTGCTGTACATTAAAAGGGCAATATTTTACTATTACATTACATAATTGCTTATTTTCTCCCCCATGGGTGGTAGTTTTCATGCCAGCATGCTTATCACTCCACAGCAGAATACAAATTAGACAATGGTGTGACCCCCCTCCTTCAGATTGTCACATTTTTTGTTTTACTATATAAAACTACAGTCGTTAACCTCAACCATAAAGTTTGAAGCTGTATTTGCTGGATTGTGAGAATACGGTTTATAGCTGACCAATCTGGTGCTCCATTTAACCTGCTCATTCTATTATTATTCTTGTCACACACCACCCACTGCTGTTGGAAAGTGTGTTTGTACTCCACCAGCACCACCCCAGCACCACCTGTACACAATTTGTAAAGAAGAAGAAAAAGAAAAACAACATAACGTTGATTTGTGGCGATTATCTTGTTACACAAATGTATGTATTTCATAAGCCTTCATTGCTGCAGAACTTATTGTCTTAAACCCAATGGGAAAATTGGAAATCCTACCGTATAGGATCCCATGGCAGTACTGTACAAGTACTGTAACTTCCTTAACTTTTCATGTTGAACCAGCAAGTGAATCTCTCTTCACGCCTATTGATCGACACTGTCGCATCATTGACCCCCCCTCGAGGTCCATAAGTGATGTGATGAAAATGAACAATCTGTTTGAGAGACATTGTAGCGGTACATCCCCCTATGAAGCAATTGCATTTTGATGTCAATTTGCTGTGGATGAATTTGAAATGAGAGAACGTTTGAGGTTCTCTGTGAATACATTTGTGTGATGATGTGGTAGCGGGAAATGTCATGTTTTGCTTCTCAAAACAATCTTGCAGATTAAATGAGCAATACATTTGCATTTGAGAGTGTGACAGGCTGATGTGTGGTGTAAACTGTAAAGTGACTGTACTTTACATTTCTCTGCACTTATGCGATGATTCAGTCAAAACTATAAGTGACAGCTGTTGTTTGATATAAAATTACATAAAATTACATCTGACAATGCACAGGTGCATACACATTACACACAGAAGCCCACACTCCCCCCCACTTATACAGTAAGATGGCATATGCCATCATGGAAGCACATGCACACGCACTAATAGCATTATGTAAAAAATGGCATATGACAAGCATGCACGCACACACACAGACAGTCTCCCATGTCTATAAATGCTACCCTGTCAGGTCTTACGGGAATAAAATGATGTCATTAAATATTCAAGTGCTAAATGATGTCTCTCTCTCCTCTCCCTGTTCATCGCGTGATACATACTGTCTGCCTGTAGCTTGATCTACAGCACTGAAACGGGTGCTCAAAGGAGCGAATTCAACCACTGTAGTACTCCGTAGAGCTAGAATACTTTCTTTGTAACAGATGGTATACTGTAGATGATATAGACAAAGATATTGGATGAAAAAATATATGCTTTATTGGATTGAGATAATATTCCGGATTTATTTTTATTATAAACCCCCAACCCTTATGACGGTCACAATTAATCTGTGCATCCCGGCTAAAAAACTGAAAACGCATGTCAATATAATATAATAATATACACACGCAGTAGTATGTCAAGTAGTTTCAAATTGACATGTATCTCTGTAAGGCAATTGTCTAGGTATTCATGGTTTGTTCAGAAAAATAAAAGATGCATGCAGTACATTTTCAACACCAGGAAAGAAAGAAAGGAGAAATCTGCTGACATTCCTGTCATCTAAAAATAAATTGAAAAATAAAATCTTTTTTAAAAAGTGCTATTTGCAGGATGTTCATGCCTGAAGTGCTGAAGTTAATTGGGTGCATGGAATGTACTGGAAAAGCACGTTTCATGATGAGCCACAATAATCATGTTTTATGCTCAACATGTCACATTGCTAGTTATGATTCTGCCTCAGCAGCATGGCCTATATTGAGTGATGAGTTTCTTACTAATTAGATGCAAAATGCAAATCAGCAGCATGGATGGGGGGAAGCTACTGAATACATTAACTTCATGATACCCTCGCGTGAAGAAGCATGAAGTCGTAGCGTGGAGTCCGTGGACGCTGCTTGTTATGTCCAACAGGTGTTTGGTTCACATACACAAGTAATTTATTACCATACAGATACTATATCTGCATCTGTGATTTAGACTATAGTGAGTGTGATATACTGTCGGCTCTGTGAGGCTGTGACTGACAGTGGGAATGCTGCCCGGGTCCTCTGGGAGCTGTACTAGAGTTAGCCTGACTCTGAACACTGATTAGATGGCTCCGGGCTGGTATGAATTATGCTCTTTGTGTCGCTCTCTCTTCCTGTGCTCAGCGTGCTCTAATGCCGTTATCAGTGGGACAGGTTTTGCGGAGGAGTGCAAAGAGTTCAAAGGTTCAAAAGTTTATCCGCTACATCGCCATATTTTAACATTTTGAACTTTTTCCATGCGGGTAAGCTGTCGGTCCTTTCAATACAGTTATAAACCTAACTCAGGGCAAAGTAAGCCAACAACTCACGCTGAAGCCTCTAAGTATTGGCTTTTTTGACAGGTTGCAATGGAGAAAGATAAACCTGTCAGTGTGAGTGAATAATTTCTTTCTCCCTGACATCCGCAATGGGATTTGCTGGGCTGATAGTGGATCTAGTGTGTTTGTTATAGCTCAGGGAATCGTTATAAAGACAATATGGGTGACATTCCTGGGATTACAACTAGCCTCACTAGATCGAAGTGTGTGTGTGTGTGTGTGTGTGTGTGTGTGTGTGTGTGTGTGTGTGTGTGTGTGTGTGTGTGTGTGTGTGTGTGTGTGTGTGTGTGTGTGTGTGTGTGTGTGTGTGTGTGTGTGTGTGTGTGTGTGTGTTGATGTACAGTACTTTCCCATGGGAAGATGGCCTGAACATGAAATAATAACTGACATCAGTTTATCTTGATGGAATGGTCTGAAGTCGAAGTTGAGAGCAGATTTCCACTTGGCAGAACTCTCTCTGAAAAGCAACAGTCAAGTTTATTTATATTGCACATTTCATATGACAAGCATATAGACTCAACTGTGCTTCAAAATAAAAAAAATAGGCAAAGATCGAACACTTAAAATATAAGATAGGAATATATAAAATGGAATGTATGAAAAAGAGAACAAGCAATAAAGTTATTCCTTCAATAAAACAATAACACGATGAAAAAATTATAAAGTTGAGAAGGTATTATTAATAAAAGGGAAACTGTAATAATACTTAATTTAAATTGAAAGTTTTCTAGTAACCCTTTAGGCCTGACAAAAAACATGTCTGCATTCATTGAGCATGAAACAACGTGGGGAGGAGCTACTGTACACAATTCATAGATTTTATAACGATACGGATAATCTGGATAAACTAGAGTTAAAACAGCTGGTTTGTCAGTCCAGCAAAAACTGCTGACTGTGTCAGGAAGCATCTGACGTTAGATATACAGTATGATATATCCCTTAGATCAGTGATTTTCAACCTAGTGGTACCAAGAACCTCCTCTTCAACCTAGTGGTACCAAGAACCTCCTCTACAAATCTTCAACCTAGTGGTACCAAGAACCTCCTCTACAAATCTTCAACCTAGTGGTACCAAGAACCTCCTCTTCAAATCTTCAACCTAGTGGTACCAAGAACCTCCTCTTCAAATCTTCAACCTAGTGGTACCAAGAACCTCCTCTTCAAATCTTCAACCTAGTGGTACCAAGAACCTCCTCTTCAAATCTTCAACCTAGTGGTACCAAGAACCTCCCCTTCAAATCTTCAACCTAGTGGTACCAAGAACCTCCTCTTCAAATCTTCAACCTAGTGGTACCAAGAACCTCCTCTTCAAATCTTCAACCTAGTGGTACCACACACACACACACAGTGGTGTGTGTGTGTGTGGGGGGGGGGTTCTGGGGGGGGCGATACGTTTACGTACAACACACTAAATGGTGGCAACGCAGTCGCTTAAAATGGGACTATAAAAGTGTAAGGACTAAGGAGAATATTTTGACCAGCAGCAGCTGCACGTAAACACTGCAGTGGTGGACGTACAGCACTAATGCTCCAGTGAAATGAATTGACATCCAGGCCGGTGTTGAGGTCCCAGCACAAATTAGTGCCGTTCAAATCTCCCTCCTGAATAGGATGGGATAGGTTAGGTGTACGCTACTGTATTTGTTTGACATATTTTAACATCATAATGGTGGTACCCGGAGAGCCAAATATTTTCTGAGGTGGTACTTGCTGAAAAAAGGTTGAGAACCACTGCCTTAGATGATAAAATGCATTCTAGGAGGTTAGATACAGTATAGTATGTTCTTTTGAAAGTTAAGACCACACCCAGATTTGGCAAGCACGCAAGATTGTGCTGACAGGGGAGATATCAAAGAGTGAACCTGGTGGTTTTTGTCATTTAGCTGCAAACATGTTTGGTTATCCAAACACAGGAACAGTTCTGCTGTGTGTTAGAACGTAACTTGTTACACCTCTCAACTTAATGGGGTATGAAACAATGTCTTGTCTTCATACGCACGCACGCACGCGCGCACGCACGCACGCACGCACGCACGCACGCACGCACGCACGCACGCACGCACGCACGCACGCACGCACACACACACATACACACTGTAGGCTATATATACTATACTTTATCATCTTCTATCATCATTCATTCATTCTTTTTTTTCTTCTTTTTACTTGGGTGCATGCCACTTTCACAAGTCACATCCAGGAATGCATTTGAAGTTTTTTTGCTTTGACTTTACGTGACTTCACTGAAGCAGATGGTACATGATATTCCTCATCTCCCTGTTACCATGGGAAGTGGAAGTGATGCAGCGAGTATTGCTTTTGGCATTCATTTAAAAAGTGTTGATATGACAAGAATCAAATTATGCACAGGTGCGCAAAGCAATCTGTTTGTTTTCCAAGCAAATTTTGAATTAATCAAAATATACTTACTGTATTCTTTATATAAACAAATATTATGCACACAGATTAGTGTGCTGTTTTCATCTTCTAATGCAATCTGCATAATGTCATTGTGGCCGTATTAAGAATAGTGTTAACACTAGGCAAAGCTCAGGAGACAAGAAAACATTTTTGAAACCTTATCAAATAAAATCAAATGTTGTTTAAAACCCCATAACTCGCATGTGTGCACATATTCGGGAGGTCTTCGACCACACACATAACAGAGGGGAGAAAGCCTCTTAAAATGGAAATTGTGCCATCCCAAGGGCTTTGAAAGGCAACTAATAAACAACGAAGGGAATAGTTTAGCCACTGTGATTGAACATCCTGTTCTGTATCAACCTGTATCCTATATAACCAGTTAACAAGTTATTACCCGCGAGTTTGCTCGCTCACAGGCATCCTGTATTTCTCTATTATTTATAGTCATCTTAAAAATCACAATTGCACAATAAAATCCTTAGTGCACTGTTAATTTATCCATTTGTGACTCCGAGAGAATACAAATTTAACCGAATGGACTGTAATACATACAGTTGGAGGCCATCGATATTGTCCTTTTCTTTTTGCTGAGGTTTGCGTGATCTGCGCAAAAGGACAGTTAACCCATTTTGGGCGGGAACCCCTTTTGGTGTTTTAAACATGTTATAATTTAGCTATTGAAAAATAGCAGATCTACAAGCTCAAGCTTGTAGGTCTGCTATTTTTGAAAAATCGTGAAAATATTTATTTCAGAAAACTGGAGGATTTAGAAGGATTTAAAAAAAATTGAGGTCAGGCCTAAATGGGTCAAATGATAAGGGACAATATCGGTGGCACCCAACTGTATGGGCATAACTGGTTTGTTCACGGTCTGAGTCATAGTGGCATGCCTAGATACTGTAGGGGCGTATCGGGTTTGTTCACCGTTATGTGTGAGTGAGAGTAACGTGGCTGTGGCATAGAGTTTATAGGATTAGCCCTCATCGTTGGTGTCTTTGTCCAAAAAGAGACCTCACTCTTTCATTCTTTGCTTGACTAGTATAATATGTGTAACTTCCCCCTAAAGCTAGCGATATAACGGCCACCGAGATGGAGCCACGCTATTCTACCTGGCGTGTGATAACTCATATGCTCTCTCCTGTGGAATGGTGTGTGAAATATGGACACCGTCCCTGCCACGTTTCCGCTCGCTGGCCGGTCAATCGACCTCAAAGGCCACTTAAGGATTGAGTGTGTAATATTTCATCCGATCGAATTTGCATTAAAGCCCTACTTTCCAGCCCACCTCTTCCCTTTATTTGAATCTAACCACTGGAACTGTCTCCCTTGACATTGTCTTGTGTCCCTGGCCTCACTGAATCTTGGGTAATATCTTCGATTTGGCCCCTTTATCTTAATTTGGGTCATTCCTATTCTGCCTCCTCCCTACAGACTTGGCTAATATGGCTGTCAAAATGTGCAAGAGGATGGAAAACGGAAGGAAGTGTTACAGTATGTGAAGATCATACAACAGGCTATTGACCATATCCACCTGTGGTCATGTTTCCCTGACGTGGCATGATTTAAGAGTAAAATGGCTGCTGTGTGAATATTTGCATGTATTTGATGTATTACCATGTGTTGTTCTTGCTTACTGTAAATCGCTCTGGATTAAGAGCGTCTGCTAAATGCCTAAATTGTAAATACTAGCCCTTACCCGGTGTGAGATAGCCCCCTTGTGGCTGCAAGGGGTACTGCGCCCTGGGTGCGTTTTCACATCTTTAATTCACTAATAAATTCATTATTAATTTATAATTTGTTAAATTGGAAAAAGGGCTTCGTTAAGACCTCCATATTATTATGGTCAATGCCTGTGTGAAAAGTGGGAGCGATTGGTGCAGGCGGTGAGGAGATACGGCGGTGTTTCTGACACACAGACATTCAGACAGACATTGACTGAATTATAGTATGATTATAGTATGATGATATTGACTGATTTATAGTATGATGATATGATTATAGTATGATGATGATGGTCAGTGTATTGTAATCTTAGGGCCCTAGCATATGCCAGTAATTCCGTAATTTTGGGATTTAGCATTGCGTAAGAGGCATTCCCCCGTAAAAAATGCTATCTTGACTTGCACCCCAGCCTACATCCTTAAAACACCTCCGTTACCCATTACATTATGCATAGGTGTGGTTTGGGCGTTACAATAATGAAACCAATCACCGTGCCACATGCCATTGCCTTTACGAGAAGACTGCGCAATCCATCATCCATTAGACCATTACCCATTATCCCCAAAGATATCTTGTCTTACACCCAATATACCCATGGAAGAGCCACACGCGTCGCTGCCTTGGAATACATTTATATTTGATACAGAGGGTTGTTGTGTGTCCAGTAGCTCCTCTATCTATCATCCACAACACAGTCTCACTCGCAATAAAGCAGGGACTTTGTTTAAATAAATAAATAATTGTATTGTCTCTCAATGAAACGGTGTCAAGCTAAATGCAAACTTCTGATTAATGAAACAGACTTGTGCTGAACTGAGGCGAAATAACATTGGAAATGACACCTGTTGCCGTTATCACCTACTCACCTAGGTGTTACTGATTATGGGGAATGTTATATTATTGTAATCCATATTACCCATTAATTATTTGCTGCGCAATGGAGTGATGAAACTGAACGAGCGAATGGACACAAGGAATTAACACTCTCACTTCTGCTGACTCTAGGAAAATTACAATCTCAAAGAATTGTGGAGAACGAGACCTCTGAACTGTGAATGTTCTGCTGTTGTGCGTCCAGGCAGCTCCCCTCCCGACCTGTCTATTACGTGTTCAGAATTTGTATTGCGGCTGGTCTGAGGAGGCGCTTTCCGCTGTCCTAAACCTGTGTGGGCAAGATAGCAATTGTAAGGAAAGTGCGTCAACATGCCCACGAACACACCTACACCCGCACATATAAGAGTCGGCATAATGTATAGGTTCAAGGTTCAAGGTTCTTTATTATTTGTCTCCCGAGGAAGAAATGTGTCTTAGACAAAGGGCCCGCATGCAAGCGTAGCCCTTATGCCCATGTCGCCGCAGAGCAGTTTCTTGCAACATCAAAGAAAAAGAAAAAGAAAGCATCTTCAGAAGAAAAAGAAAACGAAGAAGATATAGTGGGTAGTGTGGCCACAAGATAACGTTTACGGATAGTGGAAGGTTCTAAACCCGCTATATGTGGTATAACGCATGGCATACGTTAGGGCCCTTAAAGGGTCACTTCACCTCTGGAAGAAAATCCAGTCACTCAATGTTAATGGTATTTGTAATAGATAACAGTAGCACAATTTGAAATTTGCACCCTTTGACCAGAAAAATAATGAAGTCTGTGTATTTGACTAGGGGTTGACTGGATTGCTGAATTCCTACAATGCCCATAATGCTTTGCTGCGCTGTTCCTCAGGGGGAGGCTTCGTGTAGGTGTGACTTTATGATCTTTATCCTCCCATTTTCTACAAACAACAAATACACATGGAAGTGACCCAGTGTTGCCATGTCTGCTTATTATAAGCAACTTTGGGCTTATTTTTGTTGCTTGTAAATATTGGTGGTTCACAATCACTGGTTGATGTTTCTTTTTTTTACTTGTTTCTAAAATGTAGTTGATAGTTGGGCTTTCATCCAAATGTTTTTCACACCAGTGGTTCTCCATGAACATGCCAAGGACCCCCAAATTAATTTGTATTTTTCCATGTAATTTGTGCCATGGAGCCCTGTATTAGATGTGTTGTTAAAATGTTTCAAAGATATTCCACATTTGCACTTTATCCACTCAAGATTATTTTTTTAAATAGCCGGCTTATGTGCCTAATAGGCACATAATATAAATAACCAAAAATATATGTGCATATTGTTTTGAGGCTTGTTTGCACTTTGCATGGACATGGTTGCTTATTTCTCGCACAAAGTCAAAGAACTGGCAACCTTCACTGCGGGTGCATTTTTGCAAGAATAATAACAAACCACTTTTTGCTAGCCTTTTTCGAGTGGATGACTAAACAACACGACATGAAGCCATGTGTTCATTCTTGTACAACGTGAAGTCTGCTTCTCCTTTTTCTTGAACCAGTAAACGGTTGGACATTAGATTTGTTTTGGAAGAAAGTATTCACTCTTCAGGAATTAGACAGAGCCGCGGCAGCCGCATCGATGCTGTCTGCGTTACGGTTGAAAATGGTCATGTAGCTTTTTATAGCAAAGCAAACTAAATATATATAAATTAGCATAGTATCACTAAACAAACGTGTTTTTCCTCAATTGTTTCGTCATTCCCACACCATGAAGAAAGTCTGTGATTGATATTGAAGGGAGATATAATGCATTTTATAATAAAACAAAACGTAGCCTACGTTTCATATTCATGTGCAACTCTCAATAATTTCAGAGAACATGTTTCACTGTAACATTGTAACCACGTGTCATCATCATGCTTTTAATTAGTGGATATTGTTACATTATGTTTTACTGTAGTTCAACTGTATGGTAAGCAATCCCCAGCAAAATGATTACATGAAGAGAATGTACAACACGTTATGCAATATGCCATTTCTGTCAAATGAAATCGTTCAAATGAACACTAGATGGAATTTGGGGTGCAACCTTTTTTCATTCTTTACATATAGTCAATGAGCAGCAAGCAGGTGTACATCATGTAAACGTTTTATTAGATAACTTCATTATAGCTGTTTTCCAAGTTTTGAAATGATGACATGAAGGCTTGGAAAAGGGAATGTTCTTATTTATAAGGTGAACACAACTCTTCCCTCCGATGCAGCAGTTCCTCTCACGTTTGGCTGAAAACGACATCCGTATTGTCTGTCCTCCAGTCCTGACTCCTGTAAATGAAAACAATATGGCCATCATCATCTATCCGACGTGAAGCCTGATTTATACATGTTGCATGCATGACGTTGGTGCACCGAAAATAACAGACCTACAAGCTCACAAAGTGTCGAATCCGCGATGCGCTGTGAGCTTGTAGACCTTCTATTTTCGGGACCCAACGTAACGATAGGATAGAACATGGCTGCGTCTATGAACTGGAATCTTGAAACAAGTCTATGTACTACGACACTCTGAACAGTCTGAACTATACACATACATAGCCTAGCTACTACCCTAACTTTATAAAACTCTCACATTAAAGCAATCGATTGCTAGATTATGCACGTTTACATCATGTTTACACTTTGCAGAAATACCTAGCCATGGTTTACATGACGCTCTTATGACAATCATGTTTCAGGGCTACAGAAATACTTACTTGATCAAGTAAAAAATATCCAGGGCCAGGCTGCCCTGCATGCTGGTTTCATCTGCGCTGGGGTTGATCTTCTGTGTATTCCGGTTCAAATAAATATTGTCCATGAAGTGCTATCAGTATCACTCTGCACTGCAGACGCCATGATAATACACAAACAAACAATCTGAGGAATGCATCGGTGGGGGTGGCCTGGGGTTGTAGGTGGAACGGAGTAGAGACTAGGGACACCCCTCTGGGCTGTCTTCAGGTGTAGGTGTAGCCGTGTGTAGGTGACGCGCATACTCTAAGGTGACGCGAGGTTAGACTGTTGTAGTCCGGAGGGGAGGGGCCATGAGCATTCTGACGTAGATAAAATGAATTCCTGACCAGGATATCTGAAAACAGGGATTGCGCACACAAAAACCCAGGAAAAGTGTTTCTAGTGTCCTAAACATCTTTAAAATAAGATCAGGTTGTGTCAGGGGTGAAGTGACCCTTTAAAGGAGCATTCAGTGATTTGGGTGATTTGGAAAACCACCCAGTCCGCCCCGGTAACAAAATGTGCACATGCACGCTCTACAGTGGGGGGAAGTGCAACAGGCCAACAGCATGTGCACCAATGTGTCAAACTGTTACTCTTTTCTAATTTATGTTGTTGCCAATTGATTCCTCCCCACACACATTTTGTGTGTTGTATCCTATCAGTGATGTAAATAGGGTGCGTTTTGCGTCCCAAAACGCACTTTATAGTTTTGGGCCGCACTTCAAAAACATGCGTGCGTCCACGGGATGCACTACGGTACTCAGTGTACAGTAATAATAATCCACGTGAGAAATAAAAATCGCGGAAAAAAATGCGGTAAAACAAATAATCTACGGACACGATCATTTTGCATGGCCGCATGCGACCTCATCCTACATTATAAACGATAAAATCCACGTAGGACTCGTTGTAGAACCACTAGTTTGTAAATTAACAACAACACAGTCTGACGGGCGCCGCCATCTTGCTCAGAGTCGAGCGCTGAGCGGAGCGCAGCCTGGAGACCAGAGCCGTTTAGAGAGAGAGAGTGACGACAACATACCGTTCAGTGACTCATGAAGCTCCGTGAATAAACAGTGAACGCGGTTGTCGCAACTCTCTCATCTACAGGCGAACATTTTTGAGCATGACAAACAGAGTAGACCCGATTGAATGGGAAACACACATTGTGTACTGTAACAAACGCCGACACTGTTGTATGTTGTGCGTTGTGGACCGGTGCCACCACACATTAACATGCCCCCACCCACCCCCCAAAAAAAGAAGTGCCAAAGCCAACTGCAGGGCAACAAAAAATATTAGCAACCCTATTTTCTAAATCTAACATCATCATCTGCTAATGATGATGATGTGTGCTGCTGTGCACAGCCTACCTCCTCCATGACTGCTTCTACTTAATCTCCAGGTTAGTTTTGTAGCATTCATTTTTATTTTGTATGTATTGTGTAATGTGTCATGAAAACAACATAAAGATTTATTAACAGTTAAAACTGGCAGAATTATTATAGATTTCATATAGCCAAAATCATATGAAATATGTATGTAGTATGAATGTAGAGTTTTTTTTTTATTATAATTTATTTTGCTAGCTTTAGTTATAATAATAATTTCTTCTTCGTTTTCTACATGAATATAACCACATTATAACCATATAAGATGAAATGGGAGTTAAATGCTGCAATTTGTAAAAATGGCAAAATATGACTCTTAAACGTCGCTGAAGTGGGACTCATCAAATGTCCCTGGGACTCATCTAAAAGACCACCCCTGCATCCCGGGACTCATTACATTGAAAACCTATTTACATCACTGTCCTATTGACTAACCTGCCAGTGAGGAGCCCCCACTGGGAGGACGTACGTAGAGCCTTCGTGCTACTCCTCCTCCCACCCAACAGGTGGCGCCGCAGCCTGTAGGGGTACATGCAGTGATATGACCCACCCCGCCTGGCTTCCCTAAACCGAACATGGGTCAATTGTGTTCGTAGACGCTCGACACAGCCGGATGCACCACAGTGGATTCGAACCCACAACCTCCACGGCGGTGCATGGGCAGGCACTGTGTCACCTGAGCACCTGAAGTTAGGAAAAAGGAAACTGTTCATATCCTGCATTAGTGTAGGATGTTTGCAATGTTTTGAGTGGTGCAACCACTCCTATAGACAGCTATGTGTGTCCCTGGGTCCCTGGCTGGGTCTGTCTGTCCATCCGAACACGAAATAGCGTTTGGTTGGTTTTCACAACCAAGTGTCACTATTGTGCAGCCTAAAGCCCTAACCACAACAAAGGGTCACCATGTAACTCCTTGGGTCCAAACGGTTGCAAGGAGTTGACGCTAAAACTGTCTTGAACCTTTGGTGTATTTTGGGCCATTGGATTCCATGCGTTGAATCACTAGGGTCAACATGGGTCAACGTGGGTCAACGTGCAACAAGACATATCACACCGCAGGGACAACGCTAAAACCGTCTTGACCCTTTGGTGTGGTTAGGGCTTTACACACACACACACACACACACACACACACACACACACACACACACTGTGTGGGTCTGGAACTTCCGGGGACCCCCCCCACGGAGTTGCACCACTCACTTCACATGGGTGTGAATTTGTTCTTTAATATGCTTGCAAAATGTCGTAATTCTGTTTTGTATTATTATGATTCAAATGAATGACTATTGCATCTTCCTATTTCTTCCTATATCGATCTGAGGGCCCGTGAAGTACCCTTAAACTAAATTTATTATAGTTTGGTGGTGCATGAACCGAAGCTTAGATTGCATCTCATTCTTTTGCATTCCAGAGCCAAGATCCTCATAAAGTCATTGGACTCTCCCTCCCATATATAATTACTACCCCACTTGGTAAGATCTGACTACAAAGTAATAAGGAGGAGGCATGTAATTGGATATTATAGAGATGAGGAAGCACAGTGGATGGGGATTTGTGAACATTCACAGTAGCTGGAAAGAGCGAAGATAGGGACTTGAAAGGCAAACAATTGTATCTTTAATGGTTGGAGTGTTACTGCCACGACTGAGAGAGCCACTTTCAGTCCAAGTGGAGTGAAATGAAAGGGATTGCGCAGTACTGTAAATGATATGCATAGCTTAGCCTCTTATATGGGACATATGAGAGCCCATTGGCTAAAGGAAATCCAATTAGGTTAGGAGTAAACTACATTATTGCATCATTACTGTTAATTGACCTTTTGCAGACCTGTTACTGGAACAGGGAGAGAGGATGCCTTTATACAGCAACATTAACTGACTAATTGTGAATTTCTAACACATACAACATGCAAATGTTAACCACCGCACCACTAACGAAGATCCTTCCTCGAGTGAGTCGCATCAATTTTAAGGCCGGAGCTATAGAGGATCTTGTAAAGTAATTAATGAATACATTGTGATGCTCCAGTGGGATGTCCCAGTATCAAAGGTTAGCCAAACATGTTATACATTTCAGGAGCATGTTTCCTGAGGTGTCCCTTTGAATGCTGCATGCTTTGTAACGACTTGGATTATTGGGGTTGAGCGAAGGTGCAGTTAGGAAACCTACATAAATATATAAATCAATACTACAGCCTTGAGGTTTCAGGGTAACTGCCCAGCGCTGTGTTTTCTTCCAAGTTCCATCCATGTGTGAAGTATTCGGAGTATTATGAGCCTAAACAATCGCGTTAGGGGTGGCATTCCTTATGTGGGTGTATCCGCATTTTATTCCGATGACGATGTGTTGTGCAAGTTATGATGATGATGATGAATAATAATAATAAGCAAGCAAGCATACATTTTACTAGGGACCAGTCCAGCCATATCTAACTGATAAATATATATTTCTTCCCTTTTTATTTGTAGAAGACCACATACAGTTCTCTGGATAGGATACGTCACTGACACATTGTTGGTGGAATAATATGCAGCAAAGGCCAATGTTTTTGTCATGGTTGTCCCTTCTCATTAGCCACTTCTAGTCCTTTAGTGCCAGCTGTACAGATTCTGCATCCATTGCCCTGCCAATAACCATTAACGTTACCCCCCTCAAACTTGAGGCCTATTTGTGTTATGACTCCATGATAAGAAAAAGTCCCATCAAAACAGGTACTCAACTCATAAAGCCAAAGGAGGAATCCCCTTAAAACATTACACATCAATGCTCCACCATAGCTTGAGGCAGACACCCAACTTGCCTCATTAAATTCTCATACAGCCCACGTCAAAACCCATCTTTCATCTAGACATGGTGTTTAAGTGACCAAGAGAGCGGACTACAGCACTACCAATAGGAATTAATACTGTGGTCTGTATGCTGATTTGATTGTAATATTTTACGGTAGACACTTTGTTACAATATATTTCACATACGAGAATTCTGGTAGACAGGCTAATTTAACCAGATGCTCTTGAGTTCCATGTTCCATTTCCGTTGTCATTGTTATGTACAGTATGTTAAATGTTAATGTCAATTTAGTGGTAATTTAATTTTCTATTTCTGGAATAGTAGGCACAAATTATTTGCGTCTCAGTTTGGAACTGCATCATCTGCATGATGATTTTGTACTATTATACTTTCTTCTAAAAAAGATATATCTGCTTTGATAACTAAAATTATGATGTTCCCTTGATAGGCTAATGAGGGTTCACAGGCATGAGCATAATCGTATGCTGTCGGTTCCAACAATAAGACTTAATTTCACACTGCGATGGCGCTTAACAAAGACTCTCATCTGCCATCATTCCACCTCCATTGGGTCCTGCTGAACAGACCCCACATTGTTGTGTACAAAACAAATGAGGGGCCGCTTGCCTTGAAGGAGAACAATAAGGTTTGATAAGCCACACATAAGCCACACAAGTCGATCCTCAATGTTATTCCAGGTAACTGACGCTGCATTTTAAAATAACTATTTTGTCTTCGACATGGCGCCACTCGCCGTGGCTGACATTTAAGAACCTTTCCTTTTAAGACTCCAGATAAAAGCATATTTTAAATGTAATGAAAACGGACCCTAATGGATTTCCCTTAATGGGCATCCTCTCAGTTCTATATCTAATAAAAAGCTTGACAGCGACAATGCCAGCGTCACTTTTTGTCAAGAGCAAGTGAAGGGAAAATGGAGGATTGTTTCATCACTTATCTATCATCAACGAGGATGGCTTTTTAGCTCTCAGTCAGCTTTATTGTGCACCGGCAGGTCGCGGCACAAGAGAAAGCTTTAAAAGAAAAATTGTAGCATGCAGTAAATAGGGTGGGATTTAATGCTAGGGAGCGTGAATAGGATCTGGATCTCTATACTGGCAAGACTGGGCTACGATCCAAAGTACAGTGTCTCCTGAATGTTGGCTTTATGTAATTGAAGTTCTGTGTTTCCAACAGCCATTACAGTACACATACCGTACTTATGTCGCAGGGCACTAAGTGGAGTACAACTCAGAATGTAATTTCTGCAAGTGCCCCCTCTAATGTTCATCAGGCTTGGTAGTCGCTGACACTTATATAAGATGTATTACAAAAAGCACCCTAATGAAGTGGGAGGTTAAAGTCAATGATCACTAATGTACTATAATAAGGAGGGACAGTGCTGATAGCTAAACAATTACATGTTTTTTTAAGGAACATCGATCTACTGAATGGTCTAGATGTGGGTCGATCGATCAACTGAGTGACTGATTGATTGATTGACTGATTGATCAAATGATGCATTATCAATCCAAATTGATTCATTGTGCTCCTTGTGCCTCAGTAATAGACCGTAAAAACAGAGACAGAAAAGAAAACATCTTAAAATTTAACCTGTATATAGCCTCCAGCAGCAAAGCAAAGCAAAGTTCTTTGTTTACCCAGGGAAGTGGACTAAACTCGAGATGCTTGTTTACAGCCAGACCCTGCTCATAGAACATTTCATGGTAGGGGTTCAATGCCTTGCTCAAGGGCACTTCAGCGGTGGTAATTTTAACGTGCCGGTCCGGGGATTCGAACTGGCGACCTTCCGGTATCAAGACCGCTCCGCAAACCGTTCGGCCACCGCTGCCACAATACAGCATGGCCCTGAGAAAGAGAGGAACGACACTGGGGTCATTAAAATACAGTATCATAACTGAGTGCAGATCCTCTGAACCGTTCTGCGTCTTGCTGAAATGAATGACCACTATCAGTAGTTTCAGATTAAAGGAGAATTCAGCACAAGGCATTTTGTTACCTTAATCTGATTATATATCGCAGAACGAGTGGTACAGGTGAAGATTTGCATAAGTCCATCCCGAGTCCACTGCAGCTCAGAGCGTGATCGGGTGGGTTTTGCGGTAAATCGCTTATTTTTATCGCTCGAATATTCATGTAGATATCTGTCGTTCATAATGACTCAAAACTCTCCATAGTGTGTGTAGAAGCGCACTTCCGGAAGTCTCGCAAGACGAGTCCCTTGGACCCTTTGTAAACACTACGGTGGCCCATTTGGGACGAGAAAAAATACCGAATTCAGTCTAAGCTGCGGTGGACTTATGAAAATGTTCACCTGTACCACTCGTTCTGGGATATAATAACATTAATAATACATTATTATTAACAGAATATGGTAAGAAAACGCCTAGTCCGGGATTCTCCTTTAAAAGAAACACTGCAATTTGCTTTTAGTGTGAAATGTTAATGTCTCGAGGAGACCAAACAAACAACTCAACGATGACTCAATTACATTTCAACATTAAAGTACCACCCTTAAAACTCACCCTAAAGGTCATTTCTCATTTCTGCTGTTAGTGGTGTCTCAATTACAGTATATGTACTGTATATGCACGTGGCAAGCCGGTCGTAGAGGGGCATCTGAACAGCTTTTTACTGCAAATGAAGATGAGATTCAGCACAGAGACAGTATGGTGGAAAAGAATCAATAACGTTTATTTCTATAGAACATCATGGTTTTGTATTCCCCAGCAGGGGGAGGGCCCGGGGGTTGAGTATAGATGATATAAGCTTCAGAATCATAGCGTCACAAGTGACCTGTGAAGAGTGATTTATTTCAGTGCCAAATAGGGAAAAAAATTGCAGATAGCAGTAATGAATTCTTAATGTTAATAAATTCATAATCTCAATATTTTTCCCAATCTCTTCATCTTCCAATCTTCAATGCTTCTAAAATTCTCTGTGGAATCATGACATTCAAGTTCATGTCCGCGTGACAGTCTTCAAACAGCGAGCTCTTTTTGTAAATAAGTAATCAAACGATACTTATCTTTGTCCTCATTGTGGTAAACAGATATCACAATCACATATGGCTCTGGTAGACAATGGTCACAGATGGGTGATTATGTTTCAAGTGTTGTGAGGACCATGCTGTTTCTCCAATCAATTGATAAACTGCCTCATATCAGGCCACCGTCCAGTGTACACCAAGGAGGATAGTCAATCATACATTCTTCCCAGCTGTATTAGCACTATAATGAGCAGTGGTGGAATAAGTACTCTAGCTGCTGTTTATTTACTTAAGTAAAGGTAGTGTGACAGGATGATCTGAATTAACTTATAGCCAACTACGCCACCTGGGGAGTTGCGCCCCAAGAGATATTTACTAAGATATAATACTGAACACCCGGAGCACTTAATGACTCCCCAACACAGATTCGTTATACAATATAGATAAAGGGCAGGCAGAAACGTGGTTGCAAAAGTACAAAAATAGTTTAATTGGAAATTCATTAAAACATTTCAGCAATCAATAAATAAAGGCATTCCATGGGGGATAAAATGTACTTAATATCACTGAGTATCAATATACAAGGCCTGTACCCCATAGGGGGGGGTGCAGTTAAACAGTATAACAGTGAGAGACTCAGCCTAGGAGCAGAGTTGTATTAAAATAGCCTAAACAGAAATTGACAAACCAGGCAGGCAGGCAGCAATTAATGCAGCATATACATCAAAACTCTGGCGACAATAAAACAACAGCCAGTATAGTTGCTCGTACACCAGGGATGGAGGAGCGGGGTAAAGAGGAGTGTGTGGAACGAGGCGGCTTTGTACCTCATAACCAACTCCCAACAAAGCAGCAGTATGTGCCGGGCCTGGAAACACAAGTGGCCATATTAAACTACCATTTACAGGTTCCAACTCATTGAGGCAGGAACAACGAGAGCCCAACCTACCGCTTTAACGAAGGCGACACGCACCGTCGTGTCCAGTCCACCACGGCAGACCAGGTAAGCGGACGTTCAAGACGACCTGTGACAACAACAACATTACGTGTTTATCTTCCTGTGGCGTTAGATACCGCATGTACTGTGGATGAGGAGGGCTGTCAACATACCGTGGCGTGGTGAAGTTTCACCAAGTTCAAGCACTGGGACTCCAAGAGGAGTGAGTCAATGTAGCCCCGAGGCTAGAAAGACAAGCGTTCACAGTCACGTTCAAGAGCAACAAACTATTAGGTGCAGGTGATCGTATATACAGCAATGTGGCAAAACATACCTGCACCGACATGCAAACCAACCACACTGTCACCCGACGGGACAGTGTTGGTTTAGTGGCCTACGAACAACTCCCAACTGTGGAGAGTGTGGTATGGCACCCACCAGCAGAGCAGAGACAGACAGCTGATGCACCCGGAAGATGCGCCGCCTTATAACGTGCTATAAATCAACCCACTAATCAGTAGGCGGAGGGTGGCGGTGGCACGAATCCATCCACCAACAGGGGTGGGAGATGGGCCGTGTCATTGCACGTCCATCCTGCCACAATCGCAATATCACAATTTAGAAATACTCTGTTTACAAGTAAAAGTCCTGTATCCAAAATGTTACCTGTTTAAAAGTACAAAGTATTGACCTCAATATATACTTAAATAGTAAAACATTAGTCTAACATGGGCAAAAATGGGTCAAAGTCAGCTAACAACAGTGACATGAAACATGTAGAAACAAATGTGAAAAGAAAATGTATTTGCTACAAAGAATTGTAGCTCAATAAACTCAAAGTAATACAAAAAAAGTAAAACACATGCAAGTTGCCACTTAACTGACCTACTTTTAAACTTGTGTGTTTTAGCTTGTTAAGTGTATGCACACATAATATAGTTTCATGCAAGTTGTGTAATTTCTTTCATGATTGCTGATGGCATAACATACTTTTCAATTTCAAGTAAAAAAAGGAAAATATTAATTTCAGAGTTTATACCAATTAACTTGTATAAGGTCAACTGCTCTTAGCAAATAATTGCCCCTTGTAGTGTCCACTCTTTTTCCATGTCAGCAAATTCAGAGAGCAAAAAGAAGATATAACGCTGTTTCAACCTACCGCGGTAAAACTTGTTGAGATGAATTAATTGCTTGGAAAATCAGCGGTTTAGACCAAGTTGAGATGGAGTTTGAAAGCGAACATTAATCATGCATTTTGATCATGTGGAATGGAGAAATCTCAGCTTGCTGCTCCGTGGAACCTGTAGAAGGCACTAATTGAAGTTAGGGGGTCTGGGAACTGTCTGACCTTCCAACATGTCAGTAGTTGTGTGTGTGTGTGTGTGTGTGTGTGTGTGTGTGTGTGTGTGTGTGTGTGTGTGTGTGTGTGTGTGTGTGTGTGTGTGTGTGTGTGTGTGTGTGTGTGTGTGTGTGTGTGTGTGTGTGTGTGTGTGTGTGTGTGTGTGTGTGTGTGTGTGTGTGTGTGTGTGTGTGTGTGTGCGCAAATGGTTGGGTCACAGAAAATATCAATGACGAAAAATATATTTAAACACAGGTCTCCACCAGGTCAGGTAGGTTAATGTGGTCCTGCAATGTTCGTAATCTGCCAATTGGAATGGAATATGGATAAGTTGACTATAGAGATAATGTGTACAGATTTGCATGATGTTTGGACAGAATTTGTGGGATGGTTTTGCAAAAATTGGCCTCCCGGTGGCGCTATAATGGGGTGGCATTTGTTCTTGCGAATGTGCGTGCAATTTCACGGTTGAGGCATTTTGTTTACGTCATCGGAGCACTCCTGCTAACGTTGGAATTAATCTTAGCCAATCAGGATGGAATATGAAAGACCCGTTTCGTTGAATGACTATAGAGATACTGTGTACCGATTTGCGTGATGTTAGGACAAAATGAGTAGTACTGTATGTCAAAGTACTGTAAAATAAATCTGTTTTACAAACATAGGCCCCCTGGTGGCGCTATAACAGATGGACAGACGGACGGACAGGGTGCAAAACATAGTCTCGGCCATGCCTTTCGGCCTGGCAGAGACAAATCAGGATAGGTTCAACATAAGGACTAAGGTTTGAGTTAATTATTTATTTTTTACATCAAGGGCAACGATCAGTGTGTAGCCTATAGGTGGATTTATGATCACATAAAGGACGGGACACAGTGATGGCTATGGCATGTAAATCCATCGGGTTTAATGTGCCTCGACTAATGTATGTGTTGGAATTAACAGCTTCACTGTCCTCACCGAGACACGGTAGTGTAAGGAGAATTGAGCTGGAGAAAAAAACCTTGTTGCTAGGCTCACCTAAAGACTGAAAGCACATTTTACTTTATTGCCGCCTGTCATTCCGTTCTCACCTTGGAAGACTTCCTTGGAAACTGGACGGAGAGAGAGGACATTCTTTACAGAGCGAATGAGAGAGGGAGAGACAGCGAGACATAGAGATCTGGAGGGATAAAGGCGGAGGTGTGGTGGGGTTATGGGATTATTTCTGGGGGGCGATAGAGGAGCCACCGGCAATATAGCAACAGTCGGGAGGAGCCGGAATTAAGACCTCAGAGTTATTGAGTCAGAAACCTTCGTCCCCTCCACTCATTGTTGTCACAGGGGCTACTATGGCGAGAGTCCGGCTACTGCAGCATCTTCAGTACTGTCAAAGATCATCTCATATCAACGTAATTGAAAGGGCAGCTAATATCATGGAAGCAATCCGAGGCATGGCACATCAGTGTTGCACTAGTGGCCTTTGAGGAGTTCATATCATTTTTTTCCCATATGAAAATATGCTAATTTGGTTATTATTTCCTCTTTCTGTGAAATGTCGATTCAATTAGGAATTTTTCTTTTCAACCGATTGTTGGCAAAATCTCGGTCTGTCTGATTATTTCCAACGACAAGTGGCATGCCAACAATGAAGGCGAATCATGTAGTTCAGTGGCGAATAATTAAGGATTATCCAGAGAAGCGGTATTAATTAAGTGCACTTTGATAACGGGATCATCCTGATGGGAGGTTGTGACATGTCTTCATAATGACCAATGACAATCTGTGCCAGAGAGCAAAAGGACAATATCCAATAAGAGCATATTGCATATATCGCATACAGCATGTACAATACACCCCAATGTCTCATGCAATTTCTATAGTTGATTTATGTGATAACTACTATTTACATAAATCTACACTTCATGGACTTCACGCGATAAGCTTGAGTAGTCATGAATAATAATATTAATGAATAATATCTACTCCCATTTGCTGGCCTATAGCTATACAATCTAATCTGAATGTGCATGGATTTTTACATTTGGAATAATCTAGGGTATATTACTGAATAGGAAACATCGTTTCCGTAAAAGTCATTTTCACTGAGTGACTTTAAATTCTCACTTCAGTCATTGAGATTGATTCAGTATACTTTATTATGTTCTAGATCTGATGTATGTCTCATACTATGTGGAATTGGTGCCCTGACACAATTGTCTGACGACGTATAAAATAGAGATTAAGTGGTTAATCAGACTGATCGATTTAGTTGGTTGTTGGTTGGTTATTTGTAGATATATATGGTTCCTCAGAAATGTAGCAGATATGAATGGACATAAATAACAAAAAATAAATAAAGGAATTATGACAGAGTAACAGCATTATTAAGATGTTTGTCCCAGCACATTTGCGGTGCTTAAAGTTGCTGTGCGCAGGATTTCTACTTCTTAAGTTATAAGCCACTAATAATAGCCTTGTAAACAACACCACTGTTGTTGTTTTTGCGAGTCTTTATGTTTGATAGGTCAGTGTACATCAGGGGTGCCCACACTTTTCTGACATGAGAGCTACTTTCAAAATGACCAGCTCAACAAGATCTACTGACCAAAATAATCATTATCCCTTTGCTGGAAATAGTTACATAAGACACACTTGGAACAGAAAATAGACAGGAGAAATGGAATTGGTAGGTTTTCTTGTACAGTATATAACTTTGTAATTCTACTGATGTTTGTGTGCAACACTCTTGAAAACAATGTATTACATTATGGGTTTGAGCTGACAGGCCCTTTTCGATGTCAATCAAGTCACCTTAATTCAAGTGAAAAACAATGAAATACCCTTTTGTGTTCTTTTAAATGCTCAGCCTCCCTTGTTCCTACTACATAGTCTTGTGTTCCTGAGAGTCCTGGACACATGTTTTGTTGGAAAGCCGTCAAATTGAGGGAAGGAGCTTTTCTCCTATTTCAGCCGCAATTCCGAGAGAGAGCTTTTGTCTTGTCACTTTGCCAGAGAGCGAGGGAGGATGAATAATTGATGGTGTAAGATGGATGTATTCACCTCTGTGGCAAGCTTGGCCCAGAGTGTGTGTAGAATTACCCAGTGTGTGGAGGCCTCCTCCGTGTCTGGCAGCACTTTAGCTACGTTGCCATCTTTACCTCACGATCCTCCGTTATTATTCATCTGTCATATGTTTTTACCATTATACTAACCCGCCCAGATCCCGCTATAGCAGGGGTCTTCAATGTTCTTCAGGCCAAGAACCCTTAGCTGAGAGAGAGAGACGAAGCAGGGGCCCTACATATATTGTATTTGTGTTGCATATTACTAATAATTCTAAAGATTCCATCCTCAATGTGTCCTCAGAATTTGAGAACAAAATTTGAGGACGAAATGTGTGGACGGAATGCATCCTCAGATTTTACACGCTGTGATTGGCTGGAAGGTGTGTCATTCTGCGCTGTGATTGGCTGAGTATCGCATAACAGGTGTGCCACATGAGCCAATATATGTGGCAGAGAGAGGGGGCGCCGAACCTGGGGCCTTCTCTGTGGCCATGCCCCCTCCCTCTGGAATGCACTCCCCAAACGCATTCAGAGATGCCCACTCCCTCCCTACCTTCAAAACCGCCTTTTCACAATTGCCTTTCCCAGTTGACTTTGCATAAACTCTAGTTGTTAGTGTTATATTGCTCTTATCTCTTACGTACTTGCCTATCTTAGTTTTTGTTGTTACTTACCCTCTCTCCCCGGCCCCCCACACTTGTAAACCGACTTTTGATACTCAGAAAAGCGCTATATAAATTCCAGGTATTATTATCCGTCTGGCCGCCAGGATTAATTAATCTATCTATCGAGCATTGCCAAGGTTTTATCGTGCGTAACATAACCCTTATTTTGAAGAGCCAAATATCCGTAACCGGATGTTACAATGACAAAATGCTGTGTGTGGTGTCTTCACCGGTTGTTGTTCTCTTGGTCGTTGGTGGAAAAACCAGACCGCGAGTATCTCAGCACCTGCTGTAGGCCGTTGAAAAACCTTGTTTTCACCAGAAACGACATTCATTGCGCCGATTTGGAGATACAGGCCATTGAAAGCAGCACATACTGTAGAGTACAAGTGGATGCGCGCGCATCTTCAAAATGGCCGCTCGGATCAAAACATGGATTAAAGAATATAAACCCTGGAAAAGGCTTCTGGCAGGCTAGACGATTAATTTAATCCTACGGTTACTACGGTTCTGGCGGGCTTCGTGTTATTATGAATATGGTTTGTCAATAAACTCATTGTGTAGAAATGATCCTCATACAGTATCCCAAGTTGGATGGCTGTGTCTCCATTGAGCCCACGTTATTACATTATACTGTATAGTGTAATTTACTGTTATTTATAACATGTTTACATCCACGTTATGTGGAAACCACCTCGACAACGTTTAATTATGACATATGGCCGTATCTCATCAATGCTCATCATTAATTATAATTGCCATGGGACCAAAGAAAATTACAGTTTTGTTTGCATGTATAGTATGTACACACAGTCAACACTAATCTTAGTGACCTCGGATTTGCACAAATGGGAGTCACTATCGCCGACCCCCCCTCCCACACACACACACACACACACACACACACACACACACACACACACACGCTGAAATAATTGCCTGTCTCTGTAGCACGCCTGTCTCAGAAAGTGAGAGTATGCTGAAGGCATAGTTATGCCCTTTTTAATAACAAGTTTTTTAAAGTGACGTCCAAACTCCATCTTGTTTGTGTCCGTGAGTGAGTCATGCTTGCGTGCAGGGGTGCACACTCACACTGCAGGGGTGCACACTCACACTGCAGGGGTGCACACTCACACAGTAGCTCCTTATGCTGTGTAGGTTTTGTATGTCCACGCATGAACAGTAAGGGCTAAAATCAGACTTTTAATCAAAGTTACAAAATATAAAGTATATTATTATTTGACACTGCGCACTGAGAATGCGTACGCACAAAATGGGGCAAAATAATGGTCCCTTTCTATAGCGCATTGAAAAGGCGATAGACACCTCGTTCTCTGACCTACATGCGTAAAATAGACGATAAGTCAGGGTATGTTTAGCGCATGGCTAAATTGTGCTTGCCACGTCCCTATCATAGGCTCTACTACCACAGCGATCAAGATAGAAATGAAGCATTGCGTTAATTTAGGGCATCAATCAATCAATCAATCAAAACTGTCTCCTGATAGCTTTCATCAGATTCATCCATGCTTTTATACTCGCCAATCACACCTCATTTCCTCAACAAGGCAGTCTGTTTCACACTTTTTATGCCCCGGAATTTCTCAAAATAAAAGTGCTAGAGTGCCCAGCAGATGAGGCAGATTTTACTCAGCCTTCCATTTCCCCCAAAACCGGGACGTATATAAAGTTCCATTATCTCTCTTTAGAAGCATTAATATTCCAAATAAGATGCTTGGTTAAGTCAGAAATTAGGATAGAACATTCAGCGTTCTGATCAAAACCATGGAGAGCGCCGTAGTTTCCGAGATAATAGAAAGTTTAGTCTGCCCGTAAACAAGGAAGTGAATGGCTGCGAGCATGTGCAAAACATGTCCGGGAGCCCTGAGCATTGCCTAGCAACGTTGAGCGTTGCTTAGCAACTGCCGCTGTCAAGAAATGGATTGTGGAAATCCGGTTTTATACCATTAATAAGGACCTAAAGATATGGGCCTCCTATGGGTGTAATTATAAAGACGTCTGGCGACGTTTTGGGCAAAATAAGTGTTAAATGCGGCTCCCTCCTACAACTGGTTCACTGCTTTTCAATTTCTGCCCTGCTGCTGCTGCCAATTAAAGCTTGCCTCCACCACCCCAACCTCCACCTTATAGTTCTCACATTATTTGAACGTTTAAACTGAAATGTTAAACTGAAATTCATGTGTGCATGGCTCTAAAGTGAACAGAATTCAATGTTTGCATGGCTCTAAACTGAATTCAGCCTTCTGTGGGTTTAATATTAAAGAAGGGGTGCTGTTTATGAGGTTACAGTACTTCATTAGACCCCTTGGTGTGGTTGTTATGTGCAATGATGTCTTCCCTTTGTATTTAGGGTTACTTCCTGGAGGCTGAAACCTTGACAGTCAAACGTGCCAATGAAAAAAACTGTGATATAGTGACATCACAATATCATCCCCTCCCCTAACGCCTCTCCCTTTATCATACAACAACAGCTGTGGGTGCGGCTTCAGTTCAGGTGGATCACCACCCACCAGGCAAACCAGGCATACTTATGAACTGGTGGGCGTGTCAAAATTGTAGCCGAGCCATTAACGGCAAATTTAAGTTACTTATGATGTGAATGTTCCTACTGAAATGGAGAAATGCGTCTCCCCCTCTCCACCTATCATCCAAAGATGATCACTTCTGGCTACATCAGACCTCATGTGCCAGGATGAAGTGACTGAGTTGAAAATGGTATAGTAAAACAGTAGGTTATCATACAGCTATGCCTGTTATTATTTTTTACAACGTAATGGTCTCTGAAATTCTAAATAACAACACAAGACAACTATTTAAGTAAGGGATAATATCTGGCTAGGTGGTCATTGTCGGGAGATAATTCACCAACAGGGAGTTTAACCACCCTGAAGGTGAATTATATCCCGACAATGACCATCTAGCCAGATATTATCCCGCTTATCACATGGCTACCTAACATAAATTAATAAATTGACCCAAAACAAAACAAGAAAAGTATTCCATAAAGTGTCGCACTGGCTGCGTCTGCCCAGCTGCAGGGCTGGAGCACTGTCGGAAAACAAGGAAGTGAGTTGATCAAATAGAATCCATTTTTGGGTACTGCTTCGTCTATTTCTTGCTCAAATGTTTTCAAAAACATTTTTGAGAGCAATGTTTAGCTGTAAATGACATTGTGTGTCACAGTGTGTGTGTTTACATGGCTGTCATGTTGGAAACAGCAGTAAATCAGTGGGGCTCAACAGATGCTCAGAGGCAGTCCGTTATAGAGCAGAGCAGTCTGTTATCAAGAAATAACACACCAAGCCATGTAATATTAGATATCATAGTCCCTACGTAGTACGACGTAAATATGTAGATGATGAATTGTATATCTATTTGGCTGCTTTCCACTAGCAGTACGCTGGAAAAATAGACCAGTTGTGTATTTTTAGTGCATCTGGGACACATCTGATACATGTCTGGTGGAATCACAAGTATTGTCTAGAGTGGAGGCGATAAGCCTGGTGGAATCCAAAGTTTTCATGGATCCATACTGTGGGCCAAGCTGTCAATCTGGGTGGACCCAGATTCAATCTGGTAGCCATAGATCTGTCCCTGATGGCAATGTTCAATTTACTGAACTTGGGGTTTCAAATGAACAGTTTGTCAGTGGTGCAGAGGAAACATTTTGTGGGTTTCGAAATACTCAAGGGTGAATAATGAAAGTAGGAGTGAAACGACGTATGTATTTCCCATCTCCTCTCTCTGAAGATTGCAAAGTTTCAATGGCCATTTGAGGAGAGAGACAGAAAGAGAGAGAAGAGTATGGAAATGACTTAGGTCAGCACCCTCAGTGGGTTCCCACTTTTGAATTTAAACACTGGTATGAAATTTAACCACCTCTTGCAAGATTAATTACCCAGTGAGAGAGCCTTTTATGGTGGAACTTTATCACAAGGGAGAGTTCTTTCATTTCGCTGCAAGGCACTATTGGTAAAGGGAGACTGTTGATTGTGCTCTCCACCACTTATCCAATCACTGCCCATCCAGGAAGAGATCTGAGGCAGTCTGTGGAAATCGGAGATAGTTATATCACTCATCTCGACCCAATAGCCCACTGAGACATTGACTGATACTGCCTACTTGGAATCCATCCACTAAGGTCAAATGTCAGGGCCATGAGAAACTGATGAGGTCTCACAAAATAGGCAGCCATTAATGTGGATGGTTTGAAGTTTTATGGATGTTCATGCTTGATTTCAAAATTCCAGCACATTCGGAAAATGCACAGTACACAGTGAGAGAGGCCATCACGGTGTCGACTAAGGGCCAATTCATACTCCTATTTTAGAGCCGAATAAAAGTCGGTTCGGCTCTGTAGAGCCTACAATGTGACGTCATTTGAGGTTCGGGGGGGCGGGTACCGTCCTAAAGTCGGCTCTTCGGTGCTACTGAAAGTTTCTGACGAGCCGAAATCATTTCGGCACTACAACGCAGAAACAGCGGTAAAATAGGAGTATGAATCGGCCCTAACATGACTCCACAAGGGTGTGATGTTTTGACAGACCGTAAAGAAGGCTACCTACTGTATGATTTTCAAAGTCACTATTAGCTGCCTTCAACATGCATTTAATGAGCTTATTTAAAACATCCAGGCATTGCATTGTAATATGCATGTCAAGGTAGGTGATACGCTCACAAAGTCCAAATCCAGAGGCTTATACTGTTATACTGAAACTGCTCTTTTGTGAAGAGTTTTCTCCTATAGTAGCATGCAATGATTATAATCCTTTCTCTACCTTGTTAATTGCCCAATATTATCTTATTGTATGCCCCTATTAGATAGATAGATATTGATTGTCATTCCCAGAGGGGCTACGCACGTTTTAAATACTCTACCAATAGCAGTAAAATATATGACTCTGCTCAAAGTGGCAATGTATGCTCAACTGAAGTCATTTTAAAGTCTTTTTAAAGTTTAAACTTTGAAATATTTAATTAAAATCTTCCATTAGCATATGGCCCATGGCTCAAGAAAATGGGATCCAAGGCACAAATGGCAAAGCCATAATTCAATCTTTTAAATGGAGCTCTGTCAATAGGCATCGGTTAAGGTCAGGTATTTCACAATCTCCATCTGCGTTTTCCAACCGAGTTATGATCTCTCAACTATATTACGACATAAAAACTTTTGCCTAGGTTGGGCACATAATTGAGTTGAATTCAGAATAGGGAGAATAAAGGATTCACATTACAGTTTAATCCTCTCACATGCAGTGGGGGTCCTTCAAAAAACGTGGGCAAAGGACTATAGACAGACAGAGAATCTCAGCCCAATCTCCAACCCCACAGCTTAGAATATGTGCAATTACTTCAGTGCTATTTGAAAGTAGCAAATGGTTTGGGTCGACGTGAAAAAGGTTTCACGCCATGAAAGTTGTGAATCTCTGTTGCGAGGATTTCTATGCTATTTATATTTGACATTTAAGGTTTTTTTTAATAGTATGCCATTATGTTTGAGTTGAGGAAGGCTAAAGTGTTATTACTAGGAATAGGAACATAAAGAATAGATCTGATTCATATGGTTATTTAATCTTGTCAACCATTACTAACGCGGCACGCCTCAGTCTGTGCTCATAACCATATACAGGTATACAGTATGTAGCTAGAAGGCACGCATGCACGCAGGCAGGCAGGCAGGCAGGCAGGCAGGCAGGCACGCAGGCAGGCAGGCAGGCAGGCACGCTCGCACACACGCACGTGCACACACACACACACACACACACACACACACACACACACGTACAGACTATATACAAAATATATAATAGATGCTAATTATACTATGTTAGTTACTTATTCAAAATGATATATGCTATTTAGATTTGCTGTTTAGCTAGTATCTTAGTTTCTTTGAAGCACTTCTTTACACTCTACTTATATGACTATTTATTTACCATGTCATTTTTTGACTAGGGTTAATGCCTATCTCTCTGATCTTACACTGTGTTGCACTGCTTAAGAGAATGTGCTAAATGCTTAAATTGTGAAGTTTATTTCAAAGTGGTATTTTGCAAATGACAAAGAAATGTGTGGCAGTGGAGACTATAGTACTCCCATGAAATTTGTTATAGAACAACAGGAGAACAAAAGATACATTTTATGAAGTAAAATAGCCAATTTAATTGGTGATAAAACCATGTGTTTTTAAACCATTAAAATTTGAGTTTCCATGTTTTGTAACATCTTTGCTCATCGTTCAGTGGAGAAGAATCCCCCTGGCATTTGGTTTGACTTTCCTGTCCCCCCATCAGAGAATTCTTGCTCATGCAACCCGAACATTGCTAATGTATTCTAATTAAAAAACAAACAGAAGTAGATGCTCAAGTTCAATCTTTGGTTATTCAGGCGTCTAATTATGAGTGTTTGTTTTATGACTTGTTTAATTTATGAGAGCCCCGGAAACATGGGGATAATTCATTCAATACATGCTCTGGTTGAGGGGGAAAGTGCTGCCTTTGTACCTCCGTCAACAATGAGGGATTAATCTTCTTACTTAGTCGTGACTCACTGTATGTATCGTGTGGTGAAAGAGTCCTTGGATCTATGGAAATAAAACTTTACCAATCGTTTAAAATGAGATAGCGACTGCCAGGGACGAATAGTTTTCATAATCCTCATGGGGGCCCGTGCCCCGCGATTACATACAAAGTCAATGCAAGACGAGAATTGCGCGAACGGGCGTGACCTGATGCGGCACAAACGGGACGAAACGAGGCGAATATATATTCAGGTCCAATTCCTCATGGGGGCCGAGATCCCTGGTCCAATTCCTCATGGGGGCCCTGGCCCCCCGGCCCCCACAGACTCTACATCACTGGCAACTGCTAAAACATGTACACGAGATTGATTATTACCTCCACCTAGGTTGGTCTAGGGATTCACATTTCTTAACAGCTGTTGGTAGGGCGTTCCACATTTTAGTGGCATAGGAGCGAAATATATCTCAGGTGGTAGTGGCATATACAGTAATCTTTATAGTTGTGAAGTTATTATTTGAAAACGTGTTGTGGCAACAATGTTGCCGTTTTTGTTACCATGTTTTTTTAGTATATTGATTTGTGAATGCTAATCATTATGAAAATAGCAGAAACAAATGTTTTGTTTATATGCTACTGAGTCAAAACCTACAAGCGCAGTCAATTAATATTCATATATACTGTTTACTTAAGGGATGCTGTCGATTTAAGTGTTAGTGTTGATGCAATACATATTTATGTCCACCCACACGAGGAGCAAGCTTTTGCATCTGTTAAAGATACGTCCTAGTATTTCCTTTGTTTCTTGAGTTATGTCCTTCTGTTCACATAGCTGTTTACATGCTGTCTGAAAGCAATTCATCATTTGTAATAGGATGTGACATGTATTTATTGGCAACAATTAAGGAGAACGGAAACAATGTAATGAGAGCTAATGTGTCGTTCTCTTTCTGGATGTTTGCATTTATGATACGTCTGCTTTTAGTTTATCACTCGATTCAGACATATGGTTTAAGACAAGATAATTCTGATTCTAGACACTGCCTGGTCTTGGTTCAAAGAAGTAGTAATGTACAGCAGTATTGTATGAATCCCCCTACCATGTATCCACCACAGAGAATATAAACATAACCACAGAAGACTGTATGAATCCCCCTACCATGTATCCACCACAGAGAATATAAACATAACCACAGAAGACTGTATGAATCCCCCTACCATGTATCCACCACAGAGAATATAAACATAACCACAGAAGACTGTATGAATCCCCCTACCATGTAATAATAATAATAATAAAACTTTATTTGTATAGCACCTTTCATGACATGAAATGCAGCTCAAAGTGCTTTACACAAAAAAGAAAAGAAAAGCAGGGCATAAACAATACAGTGAGGACATGAATAACATTTTTTGTATAAATCAATTAAAAGCAAGGGTGTAAAAGTGGGTCTTGAGCTGAGCTTTAAAAATGTCTACAGAGGCTGCCTGTCGAAGGTACAGTGGGAGTTTGTTCCACGCCGTCGGCCCGTAGAAGCAAAAAGCTGCTTCCCCGTATTTTTTAGTTGCCATTTTTTTAGGCAAAGCGAGCAGGCCAGCAGTGGAAGACCTTAGGGGGCGGTTTGGGACATATTTCGGCAGGCAGTCATGTAGGTAGGAAGGTGCGAGACCATTGAGAGCTTTATAAACAAGTAAAATAATTTTAAAATCAATCCTAAAAACAACCGGAAGCCAGTGCAATGAGGCCAAGACTGGAGTAATATGTTCTCTCATCTTAGTTCTAGTTAAGACTCTGGCTGCTGCATTTTGGACAAGTTGTAATCTGTCAGTTGATTTCTTAGGCAATCCAGAAAAAAGTGCATTGCAGTAATCAAGCCGAGATCCACCACAGAGATCCACCACAGAGAATATAAACATAACCACAGAAGACTGTATGAATCCCCCTACCATGTATCCACCACAGAGAATATAAACATAACCACAGAAGACTGTATGAATCCCCCTACCATGTATCCACCACAGAGAATATAAACATAACCACAGAAGACTGTATGAATCCCCCTACCATGTATCCACCACAGAGAATATAAACATAACCACAGAAGACTGTATGAATCCCCCTACCATGTATCCACCACAGAGAATATAAACATAACCACAGAAGACTGTATGAATCCCCCTACCATGTATCCACCACAGAGAATATAAACATAACCACAGAAGACTGTATGAATCCCCCTACCATGTATCCACCACAGAGAATATAAACATAACCACAGAAGACTGTATGAATCCCCCTACCATGTATCCACCACAGAGAATATACACATAACCACAGAAGACTGTATGAATCCCCCTACCATGTATCCACCACAGAGAATATAAACATAACCACAGAAGACTGTATGAATCCCCCTACCATGTATCCACCACAGAGAATATAAACATAACCACAGAAGACTGTATGAATCCCCCTACCATGTATCCACCACAGAGAATATAAACATAACCACAGAAGACACTCTTCTGGATGTTAATTTAAATAAGATCTAGAAGCCAGGATGCAGAAGTGCATTCTGCCTTCTAGATCCTAAATCGAATCTTAACATCCACCAAAAAGAAAAGAAAAACAAGAACAGAAAAGAAAAGAAAAGAGGAGGGGGAAAAAAACCTCCCACCCACCACAGCAGCCGTTTCACGATTCTGGCCCATTGGGTGTCACCGTTTATCCAACAGACCTGAACAGTACACTGTTAGGTACATGTTCCAGCCCTATGATCTTCACTGTGGGAGCCGTCTCCATCATCTCTGGGAGAACTATCGCCCAGAACACATGGGGCATTCAGAGAAAATGACTTCACAATTGGTGAGGCTCAATAAGGGCAGTCTCCTGTTGAGAACAGTTGACTGTGGGGGCCCTCTTGACAAGCGTGGGCTCCTGCTCTCTTTCTCTCTCTCTCTCTCTCTCTCTCTCTCTCTCTCTCTCTCTCTAGTCTCTACCACCTTTGAAATATTTATCACCACAGGTTATCTCCCCTTGATCAATTATACCCCTGCCATGGGCACGCAATGAATTATTAACATGCGGCCGATAAGCGTCTTGGCCATTGATTTTTGTCCCTCCTTGGAGATGGATGTACTGGACAGGGTTTTCTTCTCTTGGTCTTTCTCCAGACAGTCTGGCGGTCACTCAGCTCACAGGAGCTGAGACAGCACTGACAACATAGCAACACAGAATCATTGTTTTCACAGCTTTGGATGTACGGTTGGTTCATGATTATTTTTTTGCGAGTTTACAATTACATGGAAAATAGCAGTCTAAACTAATGTGTTACATTTTCAGTATTTAGGAGCACTGGTTGTGGTTTATATTTGGTTCTATAATTTGATAAATACTAGGAGATACGGTATAATGGGGCCCCAGAATACCAAGTGGCTCATTCTTCATAAATGGCCCACTGGGTCTCTCAGTGAAACCACGTTTCATCTGATTAACTAGTTTTATTGTTTGTGGTCTTTTCTTTTCCCCTTTGTTTATTCATGTATAGTTGACTGAGCATTCACAAAACCCTGCTGTTGATAACATTCACCACTGTGAACCTCCCAGTATAACAGCTGCCTGGCATCTTCACTTGCACGAGGCAGAAAAGTTGCATGCTCCTGAACTTGCTGCTGAAATGAAAAATAATGGTGCTTTTGGTGAAGGTTACGTGATTAATGTGGAATGGAGCAACCAAAATAGTTACACACCTCATTACACAATTACACACGATTACGATTCCCTTGGCCATTTAGGATGTGTACAGAAACCTGGCTTAGACACTGAAGAGAACTGGCATGATTAATATTTGGAAATTAGTCGCTAAGTCCCCAGAGGATATTAGCTTGATTGATAATTGAGCATCTGTCCTCATGTAAATATCTGGGTATCTGGATTCATGAGCGGTTTTCTTACCAAACAAATGAGCATCGTGCCTGTCACAGACATGCGCAGAGCAAGTTCAGTCGGGAAACTCAGTGCAGTTGCTGCCGGCCGTTAACAGGTTGAGGGCCCAGGACGGAGATCTCCGTCCTGGTACTTAGTACGGTCTGATGCCCAGGACGGAGATTGATTAAAATGACGGAGATTAACACCTTGAGGGCCCGGGCCTATTTAATCCATTAATAAAATGTGCCCATCGTTTATAGCGCCCGGACCACTTTTACCGACGGACCGGATGTTGTTGTAGCAGTAGCAGCTAACAATGTAGCAGCTAACAATAGCCACACCACTCTAGAGTCGATCGACAAAAAAGGGAGGTAAGAATAAATCTATCGCGACTAGCGACTGGACAGCGGAGGGCCGTCAAACACAGGATCTTTTTTCATAATTAGACGGGATGATTTAGATCGCGTGTTATGAATGTTTTAAGATTTTCGTTGTCGTGAGCTAAACAGGCAGGGAACATTTTCGATGACGTGTCACTGTTGTGCAACACATGAGGATTGCGCAACAAGCGCCTCTAGGCTGTAGAGCGATGCGATCAGTTTTCATAGCACTAATTTGACGGAGATTAATCAATCTCCGTCTCGGGCAAATAACCGTGCACTTGAACTTGACGGTGATCTCCGTCCTGCTCCTCCAAGGTGTTAATGATATCAAAACCGGTCGCATCGCTCTACAGCCTAGGAGCGCTTGTTGCGCAATACTCGTTGTTGCGCAACAGTGAGACGTCATCGAAAATGTTCTCCCCCGGCCTGTTTAGCCGATGACAACGAAAATCTTAAAATGTTAATAACTTGCGATCTAAATCATTCCGTCTAATTCTAAGAAAAGATTATGTGTTAGACGGGCCCCCGCTGTCCAGTCGCTAGTCGCGATATAATGAATAAAACCTCCCGTTGTTGTCGATTGCGTTTAGAGTGTTTTGGCCACATTTAGCTGCACAGCCACATCCGGGATAACATCCGGTCCGTCGGTAAAAGTGCTCCGTGTTTATAAATCGCTGGTCACATTTTATTAATGGATTAAATAACCCCGGGCAATAAATGTGTTAATTGGGCCGCCGCAGCATCACGTTCTCATTCACATGATTCACTTCATCCAATCACACACTCATCCCATTGTCATATCGGCTATTTAAACTGGAAGTTTGCACTGCTCAATCTGATTACTTGCTGCTGCACACTGATACTGCTGCGCTGCTGCATGTTTAAACTTTTGCTGCTCACCCTCCTCCACCCCAGCTGCGTGTGCGTGCCTGTGCATGTGTGCATGCGCGTGCGTCTTATTATCTAAAGTAATGCTGCGTTTTGTTATTTCAAGCAGGCTCTAGTCTAAGGGCAAATGAGGCTTTGGCCTCAATTGGGTCTCAGGTGAAGGTTTTGATTGATTTACTGATAGGCCTTCCACTACATCTCATCCCAGTAATCTCTGGCCTTGCTACTGTAGGTATAGCAACATGAGTTTTAAACGTGATAGTTTTATCAAGTTGCCTATTGGGGGACTCGGTAGCAGTTCAACTCAAACACATTGTTATTACAGTGACAAATCAAATGGACACTACTGTATGCCCAGGGGGCTCCTCACCCCTTAATCTGTCCCTGTAGATATGAAATTTACTGCAATGATGAGTCGTGACAAGATGGCTGCCTTGCAAAAAATAAAAATAAAATACACAAGTGTCAATCTGTGGCACTAACTCCTCAAGATCAGAATCACATAGAGATGTGCTCATTGATTGGTTGTTGAGTAGTCTGCCCCCAGAGCTGTGTGCCGGCCTAGTGATCTGGTGTATAGTCCTGCCACAGTCTTTCCCTTTTCTCTCTCAGTGGAGAAAAAAATCACACCTGTGTGAACTGATGGCTGGCTGCAGTTTTAGTGCTCAGTGTGAATGGCCCTTTAGGCTGCTCAACAGAGCCACTTTCAGTCACCCAGCGGTAATACAGCTGTTCGTACTCTAAACAGACAGACATACACGTACACACATAGGAGGCCTTATCTATGTTTCACCAGTTTTTGAAACGGGCCTCCACCCTCAGGGGGGCCTCCAAGCTCCAACTGAACGTCAGGCGTCAGTCAACCTCCGCCACTCTTGACCCTCTCTCTCTCTCGCTCACTCACTGCCTTGCTCTCTCTCCCACAATGTTAAGTTACACCTATTTTATGTAAATAACCTGGGTAAAATGTGCAGCATTGGGAGGTAAAGGGGAGACACTTTAATTGTGAAGGGACGACAGGATGAGGAGAGGTGTTGTTGCTAATTGTCGATAGTAATGGCTGCGTGTGATATTGAACAGGCACCAACCTGCACATCGGGAGCAATTAGTGGTTCAGAGTCTTACTCAAGGACACTTCGACACTAACTCTGGGGGAGCCTGGGTTCGAACTAGGAACCTTGTGGTTCCCATCCGGTCACTCTACCCGTGTGTGTGTGTGTGTGTGTGTGTGTGTGTGTGTGTGTGTGTGTGTGTGTGTGTGTGTGTGTGTGTGTGTGTGTGTGTGTGTGTGTGTGTGTGTGTGTGTGTGTGTGTGTGCGTGTGCGTGTGTGCGCGTGCGTGCGCGATTTCAACTCATTTGATTTACTTTTATGACCCCAAGGCCATCACCATCTCCGTGTGCTGTATGTCTTTGCTCGTACATCTCTTTGAGAGAGAGAGAGAGAGCTCAGGTGAAGCGATTTCCTCCCGTTAGCAGAACACCCCTGTCACCTATTCATAATGGTTCCATCCAGTGCCAAGGCCAACACAGGGTGGCTGCCACCAGGAGTTGGAGAGAAAATTTGAAATGTTGCTTTCTCTGTATAGCAAACGGTACCCAGTTTTTTTCCGACTGACTTCGCCTGCCAGGGGAAGATTGATTGCTGAGCAGATTGAGTTTGAAACTCAGTTTTCACCATGGTTGAGGTGTTCAGGATTAGTTTTGAAAATGATGCGTATGTAGTTGCTTTACAGATTTGGCAAAGGGAAAAGGATGGATGGGAGCCAGACATTTTTCTTTCTCTTAACAGCGAGTGTGGAACTACAGCGATAAGATCTCAATTGCAGATGAGTTCCACTGACTTGTCCATTTGTTGGATACATGCCTGTGCACAGCCAGCTTCCAGTGCCTATTCTATGGTCGGATGCCCAGGGGTATCTACACCAAATGGGAAATGTTATGTGATTAAATTCATATGTTTCTGTAATACTATACCGGATTATAAGATCATTTTGCAGTCAAACCACATAACTGTCTTCCCCCAACTCGCTCTCCCTCCCACCGTTGCTAACTAAACAGGTCAATGGACGTCCAAATGTGTTCAGACAACTGGAGGAGATGTCAAGACTAAAGTCCACCAGGCATATTACACAGATCAAAGACTGAGAGATTAATGCCTGAGCTCGGATGGGAAAGTGGTAATTAATGAGGGGATTAACAGCAAATTAAATAGACGGGGATGCAATTATGGAGGTGAGCGTTGATCAATATCCTAGACTAGCAGCCTGCAGGACCACGCATCATACACAGAGTACAGCTCATTTCTTCTATCAGCGAAGAAACAGGCTAGGATTTAGCAGCAGGGTGTTTCTCTCTCTCGCTGTGTGTGTGTGTGTGTGTGTGTGTGTGTGTGTGTGTGTGTGTGTGTGTGTGTGTGTGTGCGCGCACGCTGGCGTGTCATGTTGTGTGTGTGCGCGGTGTATGCGCGCTGGCGTGGCGTGGCGTGGCATGTGTGTGTGTGTGTGCGCGCGCTTGTGTTGCGCGTCCATGCCTGTGTATGCACTCTACAGTGGATATGGGCTTGTGTTTGTGTCGCATTGGACAGAATATTGCCTGTGCTTCTTCTAGGGAATCAAGTAGTTTATGCATTAATTCATGGTTGATTAGCACAGTGAGTTTTAATATTCTCAATGAGATCGAGATGGTTTGCCCTATGACCCTCAAAAATAATCATTAAGCTGGTTAATGAGAATTTCGTTCTACATTTGTATGCAAGGGTGATTTTTAGGTTTAATTGGTTGCATAAGAGAATACCACCATGGTTTGGCCATCTAATTGATGGGTGTCATTCCAAAAGACTAGATCATTTGGGGGTAAGTGAAAAAAATAAAAGAAAACAATATGCTCTTTTAGGAAAACAAAAAAAACACAAACAAAGCACTGATCTGTACTGGTGATGGTACCGTATATGTTGTGATTTGTCACCTCTGAGATTGCGGATATCATTTTGAAGCTATTAAATTGCTCCCCCTCAGCTGTTTACGAGAATCAATGGCATATCTTATGAATGCTATGTGATGTTATACATTATATGACATATTACACGTCAATGAAATTATATTCTTGGATTTTGCCTTTTTTTTTTCTTTTTTTTCCCTGATTTTCACAGTGAGACTCTTGCAATAACACCTTGTTGCTTTGGGGCCGTCGCGATACCCTCAGCACAGATTATTTATTGATGGATGCAATTGAGCATGGTTCCTTCCAGCCATGAGCCATTGCAGTTAACATGTCATTTAAGAAGGGCTCCGCTGGCCCAGTCATCATTTATATTCCTCATAGACACATTGAGAAGAAATCTTAGACCCGCTCTGTCCTCTGTTTACCTACCGCCTCGGTTCCCAAAGTGGGGTCCGCCGACCCCTGGGGGTCTGCGACGCATAAACAACGTTTTTATTTTTATTTGAATTATGGTATGTGTGATATGTGAGCTTACCATAATCACAGTAATCCTTAATCACATTCCATCATTCAAGGGCTTTTGGATAGAAGATAGACTCCAGTCATTTTCAGTTAGAGCACTGCAGAGGCTGAGTGTCTGTGACTGTGACCAGCTGATCGTTCACACTTAATTGATGCATCAAGGAAGGCAATTACACTATATGTTTCTGCACTGTCAAATAGGTCTACATCTATTCTATGTTTCTGCACTGTCAAATAGGTCTACATCTATTCTATGTTTCTGCACTGTCAAATAGGTCTACATCTATTCTATGTTTCTGCACTGTCAAATAGGTCTACATCTATTCTATGTTTCTGCACTGTCAAATGGGTCTACATCTATTCTATGTTTCTGCACTGTCAAATAGGTCTACATCTATTCTATGTTTCTGCACTGTCAAATAGGTCTACATCTATTCTATGTTTCTGCACTGTCAAATGGGTCTACATCTATTCTAAGATGGCATCTTAAATAAAATATACACTATATGTTTCTGCACTGTCAAATAGGTCTACATCTATTCTATGTTTCTGCACTGTCAAATAGGTCTACATCTATTCTATGTTTCTGCACTGTCAAATAGGTCTACATCTATTCTAAGATGGCATCTTAAATAAAATATACACTATATGTTTCTGCACTGTCAAATAGGTCTACATCTATTCTATGTTTCTGCACTGTCAAATAGGTCTACATCTATTCTATGTTTCTGCACTGTCAAATAGGTCTACATCTATTCTATGTTTCTGCACTGTCAAATAGGTCTACATCTATTCTAAGATGGCATCTTAAATAAAATATACACTATGTTTCTGCACTGTCAAAAAAAAAAAAATCTTTTTTTCTTATCAACTAGTCAACTAGTACCAACAAGGTCGACTAGTTGCTTAATGCCCTGTGACTTTGACTGAAAAGTTTTAATACAAATAGTTCCAATGGCATCTAAATAAGATTAAGGTTGTAAATATGCTTATCAGTGTTGCGAGGATGAGGGGCTACCTGGAAAACATTCTCTCCCCAAGGAGTACCAGGGACAAAAAGGTTTGGGAACGACCCGGACCTACCGTATATGCAGGGGAGAAATATCAATCTGCTCTTGTAGAAATAGAAGAAAATGTACTCTATTATGGCAATTATCCTTCTAATTGTCACTATATATTACACCCGTGATGGTGTGGTAAATATGAGGTGGTTAACACGAAAGGCAATTTTATTTTATTTTATTAAAACCCGGAAAAAAGAAATGCCGATCTACAGTACAAGCTTACAACACGTAACACGATGCGCTGTGAGCTAACAATTTTTTGGGGGGTTAGCCCACTTTAACTCCCATCAGTCTAGTAGTAGGCCTACTGCTGTACCTGTACCATATTGTCACACAATCTGATTGATTTATCTGTCTAAATGGTTGAAACTGCGATGCCAAGTCTTTCTGTAACTATAGCCACTAGCCCACTACCAAGCTAATCAGACTGTTTCATAGAGCCGTTGCCATATTGCATTGCACTTTTTAATCCTCTTAATTGTGCAGTCAAAAGAGATGCGAATCAAAACAAAATCCTTTTTGCACGTGCCAGGTTTTAATTTTCTGAGAGATATTTTGCTATTGAAAGCAAACCACTTGGATTCAATTAACAGCGCTAATTACAGAAGCAGTCTGTGTGGTGTTACTACTTTCTATTAATGAAACACGTTTACCATTGCATCTGGTTTTGTTTGTAGTACAGCACATACTGTACATCAGGGGTGCCCACACTTTTCTGACATGAGAGCTACTTCAAAATGACCAGCTCAACAAGATCTACTGACCAAAATAATCATTATCCCTTTGCTGGAAATAGTTACAAAGACACACTTGGAACAGAAGATAGAGAGGAGAAATGGAATTGGTAGGTTTTCTTGTACAGTATATAACTTTGTAATTCTACTGATGTTTGTGTGCAACACTCTTGAAAACAATGTATTGCATTATGGGTTTGAGCTGACAGGCCCTTTTCGATGTCAATCAAGTCACCTTAATTCAAGTGATAGATTATATATTTTAGGGACATGTCATGTGATCTACCTGCACGGCCTTTGGTATCTACTGGTACTGTAGATCGCGATCTACCTTTTGGGCACCGCTGCTGTACATACTGTATTTATAGATATACTAGGAGAAAGACAAGCAGACAGGCATGGACAGAAAGAGTGAGAGGTAGGGGTGGGTGGCAGAGTGTGACATAAGAGTACATTTCAGCTCCACTGCCTGCTATCGTCCGTGTGTGACCGTAGAGGATCTGGGAAAACATTGCTTTGCCCCACAGCGGTGGCGAAGAGAAGAATGTTCTTGGGGGAGACTAAATTTAGATCCAATGTGCTGTACCATCAATCCCGATTAATCCTGCCGAGGAGTTGAGTCTGGTGTGGGAAGAATATGTCTGAATGCTGAATCCCAGGCTTACATGAGTGGTACAGTCACTTTGGTCGCGTCTCAGACCCCACCATTACATGGCGCTGAGACAACACCTCCAAGAGCGCTGTCATAAGGCCTCCATTCCTGGGTAACGCATGTTATTCTCTGCAGTATGTGGAGTCTATAAACATTGCTCCTTATAATTAATGGTTTTCCTGAGATGTCCCATTATGTTGCCTTACTGTGTGTGTGTGTGTGTGTGTGTGTGTGTGTGTGTGTGTGTGTGTGTGTGTGTGTGTGTGTGTGTGTGTGTGTGTGTGTGTGTGTGTGTGTGTGTGTGTGTGTGTGTGTGTGTGTGTGTGTGTGTGTGTGTGTGTGTGTGTGTGTGTGTGTGTGTGTGTGTGTGTGCGCTTCCAGCATGTAATGGATGAGGGTGGACAACTCTGGACATGCAGGTTCTACAGAGAAACGTCACACTTGCTGCTCTGTACAATGCCTTTGTTATTAGGTTCAAGGTTACTTCAAGGTCACTTTATTTTGTCTCCCTAGGGAGAAATTTGTCTTGGACGAATTACAATTTCATTACACAGTACGACTGTGCGCGCCCAATGTTTTTAATAATGCATTCATTGCGACACTTTAGAGGGGATGGGAATTGTGACTAACGGCCTTTGAGTTTGATGTTAGATTAAAAGAGAGAGACACATTGCACAATGAAATGAGATGAGTTGATTAAATGGGAGTTTCTCATCAGCACATGCACAAAATACTGTACACGTGCCAATGGCTGTATCTTTCCCTGGCAGTGTGACTACCTTACTTTACATGAAAGCTTGTGTCTCTGGCTGACATTTCTGTTTCTATCAGCTCATAATAAATGGACCATAATATAAATTTCACATGTCTGACAGGTATTTAAAAATGATCTTTTGATTCCCGTGAATCAACCTGCGTGTGTGCGTGCGTGCGTGAGGGTGTGCATGCGTGCGTGCGTGTGGGCGGGCGCGCGCGTGCGTGCGTGCGGGCGGGCGGGCGGGCGGGCGGGCGGGCGGGCGGGCGGGCGGGCGGGCGTGCGTGCGTGCATGCGTGCGCACACAAGTGTGTGTTCTGTAAGTACTTACAGTATGTGTGTAATTCAGTGGATCTGTATCTGTCTTTATAGATTCATTATACTGTACCATAACGTCCTATTTTCCCCTCATTGTCTATTCAGGACATTCCCTTATAAAACGGGTGTATATGTTCACACACACACACACACACACACACACACACACACACACACACACACACACACACACACACACACACAAAGTGTCGATGAGCTTTGAATGCACTCACTCACTCACTCGCTCACTCACTCACTCGCTCGCTCGCTCACTCACTCACTCACTCACTCACTCACTCACTCACTCACTCACTCATGTGATGCTACTGTAGGTCATTTACTTGTCCAATTTACGTACTTACATGCAGTGAGAGCAGTGGTTCTTTATTCCAAGGTCTTCCCTTAACTCTGACATTTGTATACTGTCTGTCACAAGAGTTGTTTCCTCCATTCTAAATCCCATAGTAGATATTTTCAACATCACGTCATATAAGAATTGTATTCCAAAAATAAACAAATTAGTCTGGTGATTTTACTCAAACTTCTACTGAAAATGTCACAATATTGTTGTGGGCCCGGAACTGTATACATTTTAGTTTGAACTTTGAACAGCAGCGGAGAGAGCTATACTGTATTCCTCATCTTTGATGTGTGCTGGCACATATTGTGCTAATTGTTTTTCGGAAACACAGCAGTAGTGTTGAGGACTCTTTTTCATACGAATCACAGATTGGTAAACATTTTCAGTCACACAATTTGTTTCTGCTTTAATCCCTGAATCAAGCAGAATGCATCTCCACAAAAAGAGTGGACTTCACAAGCTATATGCGAGTTCTTGGTATCGTTATATGCCAGGTACTGTAGGCCTATACTGTACTGTACTGTACTGTACTGTACTGTACTGTACTGTACTGTACTGTACTGTACAGCGGTGGTGGCGGGCGGTGGTGGCTCAGGGGTAGAGTGGCTGGATGCGGTTGCCAGTTCGAACCCGGGCTCCCCCAGAGTTAGTGTCGAAGTGTCCTTGAGCAAGACACTTAACCCCTAATTGCTCCTGATGTGCTGATTGGTGCCTTGCATGGTTTCCGCCGCCATCGGTGTATGAATGTGTGAATGTAATCTATGTATCTATGTAAAGCGCCTTGGATGAAGGCGCTATATAAATGCACCATTTACCATTTACTGTATGAGGGGTCGCACTCATGTACACTGATATGTGTTTTGTCCCTTTTCAGTCAGCCACAGTTACTTTGTTCTGTTGAAAATGAATACATTTTTGTTTAACGAAGTATAAATTAATTAGCCCACTCTCTCTGTGTATATAATGTGACTGTAAAGTAAATGCAAATGAGATGCTTGTTTAAAGCCCACACCTGTGTCTTTCCTTGGCATTACAGTAGGCCTGTATGGCAACAGGTGCATGTTCACACACACTCATTGAAACATGTTGTTGTGTTATTGTGTTTGTGAATGGCTTATTGACACCGCAGGCAACGAGGCATCACTCATTAATAGAACAGCAAATGCCGTTTGCATTAACCACCACTGTGATGGAGTTTTCTTGTCAAACATTAGTGAATTCCATTCCCATGTAATCAAGTATTTATTCAAATGCTGCTGTCCCTGAAATAGTGTAATAGTTATCACTTCACTTAGTGGGGGAAAATATTGATTAATGCTCCTTGACTTATTTGCATACCCGGCTACCGCCTGCTGTGTCTTGACTGGTGCGGATTGTAATTGTACAGAAGCTTCACAACTGATAATGACATGATTCATCATGTAAATACATGCACAATGCAGTGTGATTTTCACAGAATACATTCACAATGTGAATATATTAGCGAAATTCAGAATGTCACTTTTGTTTGTACTGTGCTTGTGCAAATTACCTGTCTGTTTAATTCCTTATGTGAGATGCTGTGTTTCTCTGAAACAGAAGACATTATTTACCCATTCAGATTAGAATTAGAAGGCTTTCAACTCAACTCTGTCCCATCTTTCCTCTCGCTGACTTCTGTGAGTGGAAATGAATATACTATAATACGATCACTGCTGTACAGAGAGTACCATACAATAAGACCCCCCCCCCCCCCCCCACCCCCTCTTCCAGGTCAAGGCTGAACCCTTGTGGAGTCAGGCCGCTGTGGCCTGTCAGTGTCTGACTGACAGATGAGCAGGCCGGGGCCATCAGTCAAACTCAAGACCAGCGTCTGTCAAAGGCCTCGGGTGTGCCAGATCACTATCCATTAGTCACGTCAACCTCTTGCTCATGGCCCGTTTCCCTTTGGTTTCGTATTATTCTGTTCCCAGTGCTTCTCATGGGCCTTTCATTGCTGCATGGGCCTACAGTATGTGGACTGCTTCTCACATGGGCCTTTCATTGCTGCATGGGCCGACAGTATGTGGACTGCTTCTCACATGGCTCTTTCTTTGCTGCATGGACCGACAGTATGTGGACTGAGTACAATATGCTGCATTTGCCGGAAACGGTAAAGCAGTGCGATTTGTGCCATTTGGTTCTCATGTGCTTGCAGCAGTCATCCAGGTCAGCATCCAGCACAAAGGCTGTGTAGTGCACACACTATAGCCTATAAATTGGTTTGACCATCCAGCCCTGGCGAGCGAAAATATAATGGAGGTGTCCAATGCTTCAACACGACCATTGTTATCCTTCCCCACGTGCTCGATAGACGTCGAGCACGGTGGGCCGAAATGCGCAGGTGGAGTGACCTGATGTCGGATTGACAGAACCATAAATAATGGAGCCAAGAGGGGCCATCCAGAGAATAGCTCACCCTGCGGCACTCGCGGCGTCCAGGGACAGCCAGCAGCCTAAGAGTGATGAGAGAAGCGCGGGAGCCCAAGGACACCCAGCTAATGCTCCACCGTAACCAATGCTGTTGTCACACATCTCAATCAAACACCCACACAGCCATCTGCCATGTGCCGTACACCCACAGCCAAGGAAAATGCATCCTATCTGGTACATCATACAGACATGCATTAAGAATCCATTTATACCCTCAGGAGTGATATAGCTCCAACCTGCCCTCCTCACCCGTGAATGAAGAGGATTAAGTGATGCCTCAGATCAGGTGAAGAAATGAGGACAAAGCGGCGGCTGACGAAGCAGACGGTCAGCGTTTAAGAAGAAGAACCCCGAGTCCTTGAGAGGGAATCCTTCCTTTGTGGTCATTAGAAGGCCCGTACGAGGCGGTCCAGATGGAGCTGTCATGATGAAACATTCTTCTGGATGCCCTCGGTGTCTGTGGACTGGGACCCATCGCCCTAGGGCTAAACGAGAGGGAGGAACGCTATAGTGACCTTGTGTCAGAGACGTGCCCGTCTTGAGGACATCATGACTCACTGCATGAAGAGGATCCTCGAGGATATATGAACATACAGCACTCTGTAGGCTACATGCCTTCTCCATTACTTCTCCCTCCGGCACCATTCCTCTTCAAGAAGTTGACTGTGTACTTGTTAGCTCACAAAGGGGGAATTAGTTTTACAATGTACAGTAGGTGGGCTAAATCATCATTAAAATAATATACAAATTATACACCATATGGTGGAGGCTTTCGTCCACAGTGCTTTACAAATGGGAATGCATACATTTTAAGCTTGGGTGGACCTGGTGGGAAATGAACTCTGGCAGAGGTCCTGCACCCAGGCAGCTGCAAAGTGTTATTATGAATTATAAATGTTTTCATAATGTTGCTGATGTCTGAGGTGGGTGGGTCTTTCAGTACCTTCATGATGCTCAGTGACATCATAGAAGGTAGGTTTGTTTCCCTGTTTTGTTCTACAGGCAGGTGTTCGGGCGAATTTCACCCGTGTTTAGTGGTAGTGTGATAGAGAAAAATCCCATACACTCACAATGGACTTTTTTATATATATATTTTTTTCCTCACATGCATAATATGCACGTTTTTCAATGATTTTGCCCCCCTATGATATCTATTTTTAGTTTTTTGAGTGGTGCAACCACTCCAAGGAACAGCTTTGTCCCTATGTCCTAACCTATGTGACTATGTGACTATGTCCCGATGTTTACAGATGAGTACCAATAGGGGGTTGCACCACTCGCTTCAGACTGGTCTGATTTTTTTTGTGAAGTCATGATGAAATATGGGTAAAATATACCCGTGTTTAGTGATGGTGTAACAAAAATATGTTTAGTGTTCTAGGGTTAATACTTAAGATTCAATTAAGAATGTGTTCTTCAATATAATATGACATGTTGCAGCACAACGCATTGTGAGCTTGTAGATTTTTGGCGCATGACAGCATTAATGCAATCCTTTGTGAATAGGATTTAATTTGACCATCTGTATGGTAGAATATATATAGCTAACACAACTGTGGTGGTTGTAGTTGTACCTGCCCTTCTATTGAGACATGCATATCCTGTTGAGTAAGTTGGACCACTATGACATGCATGAACCTCAAAAACAAGTCACGTTATTCAAGTTTACATTGTGGTCCTCATTAAAATCAAATGATTGATCATTCAAATGAATATGTTCTGAAAATGAACACGCCCCTCCCATCTGACCACTAACACTTTTGAGATTTTCAAGTGGGCCCTGATCCAGAAAATGTTCACAACTACTGCCGTAGGTCACTTTCAATAGAACCTTAGAAGCTATTCTGCGTTAACTCAGAGAACAGGCTTGGATAGTAGCCGAAGGCATTATCTGGAATGTCCAGCTGGGGCATTTTGTCTGACATTTGGCACATCATGATTTCTGTAGGAATCGGACAGCAGGAGAGAAGAGATCCACGTAATAGCTTGATATATCAGAGCCATGTGATATAGCTATCTGTGGAAACCACTCTGATACATTGCTCAATAAGAAACTAATAGCTCTCAACATGAATACCTGTGATATCCACCCCTCGTGTTCTGTCTCTTTCAAATGTATTATTCATTCTTCCTCACTTTCCATGCATGAAAGTAAGTGATGACTGTGTTTACATATAGAAATGAAATGCAATGATATTTTGGTTTGCCCGGCTGGTTCTTTCTGTATTTTGATATCATCATTAGTGATTGTTTAATAGGAGAGGGAAATGCAACCTACTGTATCTGTCAGATATGACTTTACATTTGTTGGGTTACTTAAGTCCTCATAGTTGTCCTCTGACTTTGAGCTATGATACAGATAAACTTGACAAGCAAATTCACACAAACTCTGTTTGTTTGCCTAAACAAGTCTATTATGACATTATCATTTGCAATTTAAATCTGTTAACAATCTGTTTCAAGCTCATTTACTTTTTTCTCGTCATGAGTCCACAAAGACTCATACACTAGTAATGTAAAGGTAATATCACTCCAGAGTAAGCAACAGCAGCATAACGTTGTTCTTGGCTACAGTCGGCATACTTTTGCAATAGCATGATGTGTGTTCTGAGTGATGTTAATCGGGGTTGTGATTCACAGCGATGTCGGGAGTCGAGCAGAGCACACTGGGATCTTTTCTAGTGGATGTCGTAATGAAACCATAAATCAAAGGATCGTTGGACATCCCCCAGCCTCTGATATTTCCCCAGGCGCCCTCTATTCAACCATTTTCTGTCTGCTTACACCATTAAATTGAATGACCAAAGAGGAACCAGAATATGACTTCCTTTGTGAGGATCTGACTCAGGGCACAGAAAAAGTGCAGTTTATGAGTTTGTGTTTCAATATGAATATTTTTGAATGAGTAATAGTCAGAGCAGTAATGGACTGAAAAAGAAAATGCATTTACTCAGCATTGTACTGAAATATGGAGTGGCATAATGGTATTTGAGAATCAATGAAAAGCAATTTCATATGAGCGCATATTTGAGTGACGCCACAATGCGTCTCTTGGAAGTCCAATATTTTCAACCCACAGTGGTTCTGCATGGCACCATAGGCAAGCATGGTAGCAGCCATGGGTCTGTTCACCAAGCATGGTAGCAGCCATGGGTCTGTTCACCACACCATAGGCAAGCATGGTAGCAGCCATGGGTTTGTTCACCACACCATAGGCAAGCATGGTAGCAGCCATGGGTCTGTTCACCACACCATAGGCAAGCATGGTAGCAGCCATGGGTCTGTTCACCACACCATAGGCAAGCATGGTAGCAGCCATGGGTCTGTTCACCACACCATAGGCAAGCATGGTAGCAGCCATGGATTTGTTCACCAAGCATGGTAGCAGCCATGGGTCTGTTCTCCACATAATAGCAAGGCTCTCCCCCCAGGTCCCACCAAGGTGTGGACAAACACATTATTCTCAGCATGGACTTAATTATGATTACCATTTCTAGAGACGCACGCACGCACGCACGCACGCACGCACGCACGCACGCACGCACGCACGCACGCACGCACGCACGCAGGCACGCAGGCACGCACGCACGCACGCACGCACACACACACACACACACACACATCATCTTACTGTGCATATTCCTCTTTCACATAACACTGAATGATTTGTTTGCGGTAATGGCCACTTCATGGCCATGGTGAATGAAAATGAGCGAAGAGAATTGGGCACATGTGATTGCAAGAGCCCAGAATGAATACAGACTTCCCGGTCCAGTAATTAGTTTGGGCCGCAGTTGGCTGTGGCTATGATGGGAGCTGTTTATCACCCCCTGGACAAGTGATTGCATAAGAAGGGCTCAGAACAAGGCCCCGCCATCGCCTCGGTCTGCTGTGACTTTCTAGGTTTGAAGCCTTCATATGCGTGCCACGGGGGCTTTCTGTGTTCAGTGTTTCATGTTATTTATTTATTTTCACACTGGCATTTCCGATGTTTTGTCTCAGTAACTCATGACAATTGAACAATATTACAGTGCATGCACAGGGTCGACGGCAGCAGAGACTGACGGGAGCCTAGCTATTTGCAGCAGGAAAGGGGATAATTATTGATGCAGTACTGTGAGAGGGCTGGATTGAAAATCCAGTGACAGTCAGAGATTGTGGTTCCCTGACAGAAACAGAAGACTTGTGACATTTGGAAACAAAATCATTAGTTTCAATTACATCTTGAGTTTTAAAGGACCCACCACATAGTGGTAATTTGTAACTGAAGCACGCTCCTTCTGCCTGAGCTCAGAATGGAATTTGTGCTTGCAAGCTACAGTGAGTGTGTCAAGCTTAAAAGAGCTACAGTTTAGAGAGTGTTCTAGAGGAAATGGATATGAGTCATGACACCTGCATTGATGTAGTAGTAGAGTCAAGGTCATGTGACTGGCGAGAGAGGAAAGTTAAAGACAGAATGCTTAGGTGTATTTGGGTGTACAGCATGAGTTTATTTGCCTGCCGGTCTCTCTCTCTCTCTGACCGTGTGTGTGTGTGTGTGTGTGTGTGTGTGTGTGTGTGTGTGTGTGTGTGTGTGTGTGTGTGTGTGTGTGTGTGTGTGTGTGTGTGTGTGTGTGTGTGTGTGTGTGTGTGTGTGTGTGTGTGTGTGTGTGTGTGTGTGTGTGTGTGTGTGTGTGTGTGTGTGTGTGCCTGCGCGCATGCCTGTGGGCCTGCGCGCCTGTGTGTGTGTGTATGCGTCTGTTTGAACACAAGCCCAGAACCACTGAAGAAACATTCTACCTCTAGTGAGAAAATGGCTTGTGACCTGATGCTGCCCTTTGATTGTGGTCCGTGACGTGTGAATTATGACCACCATCCTGTGACTCATGCGGTCAATGCCAAATGGTTTGAAGCCCTTCTGAACAGGGCAGTTAACCTCTCACCTTGGATGCACAGACCAAGCACGCCATATCTTGGCAATCCGCCACCGCTGTCTCCTTAGCTTTCTCACCAATCAAGTCATTTAATCCAGCCTGCAGAGCGTGGAATAGCCTTGGCCCTCTGACTCTAATCCAGGGAAATCCTTGGTCTTTTCCAGGGCCCGCGCATCAAGTGTTGTCAATTACCGCCTGAAAACAGCTTAAAGTGATGGGGAAGCTTTTTGCAGTTTGTCTGAGCGAGTCCATGCCTAAAAGAGCAATGGAAATAGGCTCTTGTTTATCCAGAGCCAAGAATGCAGTGAGACTACTGGACGACATTGTGCCGCAAGAACAATTCAATTATGCGAGTTGGCCAGCTGCTGCTAATCTCACCATGTTTACCTATGTAACAAGAGTTCTTTTAATAGGCTATCGCTATGGGTCCCTGCTCTGTATGGTGTTATTCATGTTAAGTCCTTTGTATTGTTCTTCCTGCAGTCGTGCCCTTGTGAGTAGAATTAGCGCTCTTCAGAGAATAGCATATAAAGTATAGTGGATAATTAATGTGGAATGCATCTCACTGGTTTGTGGGGCCATACTGTACTTATGTGTACCTACGTAGTACCTACAGAAATGTTCTTTATTGTAATGTATTGTGTCCTGATTGTGGACACAATACATTGTGTCCTGATTGTGGACACAATACATTGTGTCCTGATTGTGTCTCCTGAACAGAAAACTATGGAATCTTGAAATATTAGCTCTAGAAGTGAGTATAGTGGGGTCGGGTGTGGTGGATTTGTTACCCATTCAGAGTGGGTGGCCTTGGTATGACAAAGAAGAAAAGGCTACTGATCTGATGAAGATCCTGTGAGAAAGAATCCTTGTCCTACAATAAAGTAATTCCTTATTTCCTTTGCCTAAAGATGGTGTACCTCCTTCCAAAGAGGAAAAGGCTCCCCCTATAATGCAAAGATATCCCTGAAATCATTACTTTAAGAGTCTACCGCAACAGTATGAAATGTCAGATTCCAGCCAGCATCATACATACAGTAGCTATTATTTTTAGAAGTAGGTTCATTCTCAAATCGCGCATATTCCTCATATTTTAAATAATGCATGAGGCTCTTTGATATGAGTCAGCGAGGGCTTTTGGTTCTACGATTCTACATTTAAAATGACAATGGCTCTTTTCAGCTGTGTCTATATAGCCTACAGTCTGGGGAGTGATACCTATTGGAGAGAGCAGAAGCATCATACTTTGGAGAGGATGGTATAATACTACCATTAAAAGGTTGTCAAAGTCATTACTCTTGGGTGTACAAGCAATTCTGCATTCAATCATGACTGTCTCATCGCCTCAATTTGGGTGCCTTCAGCTGAAAGGCAATTATCTAGGTCAAAAAGTCTTTGGGTAGGATTCACATGCGGGGTGGCCAACGCTGGATATTTTGCGTCGAGCAGTCAGCAGCAGTGAGGATGTTCTTAAAGTACCCTTCTATATAATGGCAGATCTAATTATTGAAAACCTCTGCTCCATATTTCATATTTACTGACATAATGACAGTCCATTCATCGTGACGGCAGGCAGGGAATTTGTGCCACCCAGCACCAGAGTGCTGATTATCTGTGGGCAACAGCGGATTTGTTTGAAGCCAAACCACTGCGCCTCTCACTCCACCTGTCAGAACCAAATGCAAATGAACCTGCTCACCATGGCTCCTGCTCCTCACAAATTAATAACACCAATATGCATGTTTTACGCGTGTGTGTGCGTGCGTGCGTGTGTGCGTGCGTGCGTGCGTGCGCGCGCGCGCACGCACGCGCGCGCGCGCGCGCACACACACACACACACACACACACACACACACACACACACACACACACACACACACACACACACACACACACACACACACACACACACACACACACACACACACACACACAGAGAGAGATACCGACACACACAGAGAGATACCGACAGGCAAAGAGAATGCAGTTATAATGTCCATTATTTTATAAACGGAAAAACAAAAATCCATCCTCTCATACTGTTATGTGGCCACATTTGGTGGTAGATTATTTTCTTTCTTTTTCTTTTTAAAGCCTAATCAAATCTATTTCAGCCAGGTCCCATGCTCCTGCTAGATGCCAGGCAGGCACTAAGGCTGGCAAGGTTTGAGTCCCCACCCTGAAGACCTTGCAATAGTAAATAGATGGGCGGGCAGGGTGATTTGCATATAAAAAGGAGCCGTGCTCAAAAGAAGCACTTAACCTGGAGTTTCTTACCATCCAATACCCTGGCACCGCTAACAGAATGACAGAGGACTGCTTTTTATCAAAGGGGGATCCCATTATAAGATAATTGTATTTAGTGTTGAAGAAGAATAAAAGGAAATACGCAAGAAAGAAGGCTATCGGCAAATTCCGTACACCCTACAAAACACATATTCTGTTGCACCACGAAAAGGAGAGAAGTGATGCTGCAGAGGAGGGTATTTGATAGTTGTTTCTAGTGTCAGCGTGTATTTGTAATAGCCTCTGATTTTGTCTCACGGTGGCTGCTTTGAACTTGTACGCCTATGAAGGTATACAGGTATGTCATGTCAATTACCTAAGTTGTGTATGTGCTGAGCCAATGGAGAGTTCCCAAACTGTACATTTGAACATAGCTCTCCACTTTTCAAGTCAATGCCATTCGGCAGTTTCTCAGGGCGTCTGTCCTGTTTTGGGAAGATGTTTGTTTGCCAACTTCAAGAAGAACCCAGCAGCTGGGAGGTTTAGAAACTGGAGAAGATTTTGATCTATACTTATTTTCTAGTCAGTGAGCTCATATAGTTCCTGGTGGTAATGGTACTCCCCCCCACACACAGTACACAAAATAAAAACACATTTTAAAGACTTCTTAAATAAAAATATGAATTTGAGTGAATATATGAATATTTCACCACCGACATAACAGAATCATTCTCTTTTCCTCTTGACAGCGTCACAAATCATCATGACTGTATAAGCGTATGGTAAAAATAGATAATATAAGAATAGTACCACTCAGTGTAGTACAGCTTCCTGATTGGGTGTGCCCTCACCGTTTGTGGGAATCAGTGCTCCTGCACAGTGGTCATCAAAATGTGGTCCGTGGACCCCCAGAGGTCCTTTGGGGGGTTCCAAGGGTTCTGGCTAAATGCCTTTGGCCTAATTAATGCATATACCAAACTGGGGCCCCTTGAAATAAAAAAAATCACACTCTTGTGACGTTAGGGGCGCCTTCTTTTTGAGTGGTGTAAACCACTCCTACGACTGGCTTTGTTAGTTTACGTGTCTGTCTGTCTGTCTGTCTGTCTGTCTGTTCGTAAAAAATGAGCATGGTTGCTATGGTCACCCAGTTCACACGGGTGTGATTTCATTACGACAGACATTACGTCAGACCACAGCTGATCAGTCTATATAAGACCTTACACCACTCAGTTCACACAGGTGTGATTATTTCTTTTGTACGTCACTGGGGGGGTCCATAGACTTGACCACTACATGACATCGATCCTGGCTTGTTTCTTGTATAAAACAAAATTAGTTACAAGATGTTTATATTAGCCACATGACGTCTGATGCTGTGTTCACACTGGCAGATGCAAAACATGCAAAGCTACACAGCATTATTTGTAGCTTTGTATCTTTGTAGCTGAAGTTGAAACCAGCTCAACTTCTTTGTATCTTCATGTTGCTGGATTGAAAATGTATGGTAGATTGTATCTTTGTATCTGCCCGTGTGAATGCGGCATTGTGTTGTCATATAGTCACTTATTTGATGAGTGCTGTCATGTGTGTTTTTAAAAGTATATTGGGTTCAAAGAAGTTTTACCCTGTCAAAAGTATAATGTGTTTGGTATCAAAGACGTTTTACTATATATATATATATATATTATATATATATATATATATATATATATATATACATAATACATATATATATATATATACATAATACATATATACATACACACATGCACACCCCCCGTATATCTAGGTGTGCCCCGAGATTTTTAGGCTATGAAAAGTGTGCCCTGGGACACAAAAGGTTGGGAAACACTGATCTAGTGCCCTAATACAAACATTAAATTCCTATAGACTTGGCTGGCAAACGGTTTACGATGTCATAAGTGCCATTAACAAACAAAGTCCATAGACTTAGCTGGCAAACGATTTACGTCTTAAGTGCTCTAAACAAATCCCAAAGAAATCTTCAAAAGCCATGTATTGGAGGGGCTATATAGCGCCCCTCAAAAGTTTGCGAACCACTGGTCCAGCAGATGACCATTGACCAGTGTTAGCACTGCTGTCTAAACATCTTTGGGCTGTGATCAATGTCAACCGCTCCACACAAATCCACTCCATCAGCTGGAGTGAAGGATGGTTCCCTCTAATGGAGTGAGGCGTGTTCCCGCGGGGCGTCGGAGTGAGCAGTCTTCATCCCTCGAGGTTTCTAACGCGTGTCTGTGAGAAGACTGAGGGCTATTTGTTGCCTCGTATCTCCCGCTTCTCTTGAAATGAAATACATATATCAGCCGCAGCGATGCGTAGGACGTGACCCCACGGTGTGTTCTGTACACATAGAAAAACAACATGAACAGAGCAAAGGAGGGAATGGGCAGAATTATTTCCCACATTTGTTTTATCTGCTCTACAAACTGGGGTTGACATTTTGCCATCAAACCGATGCTCTGCATTGTTAGCGTGGTGCGTGGATGAGAGATTACCGATGGACATGTATCACAAGTATATCACAATATTAAATCCAAACTGAACTATCCCATTAACCCATTTTGGACCGAGGCCGATTCTAAAGATGCCTTGAAAACCAGACCTAAGTTTTCTGAAAAACTTCAAATATTTATATACCAGCATCAAATATTTTTAATTTTTGTATACTGTACATACTGTACAGAACCCCAAGAGGGGTTCCTGTCCAGAAGGGTTATATTTTAGAACACCAAAAGGGGTTCCCGTCCAGAATGGTTTTTAATGCACAGGAGTCTCATATGGCTCCTGTCATTTAGTATTATAAAACTAAATGGCAGATGCTAGATGGGGTTACGTCACTCAGGAGAAGGCTAAATGTTTAAAATGTAAATGTAATCTGCCATAGGAGCACCTTACGGTCTCTGTTCTTTCTTGCGGTGTGATCACCTCCGGGCTGGGTCAGGATCTGTTGCCATTGTGGCCGGAGGTGAGTGCATGGAGACGTGACCTTGACCATCACCCCCTCCTCCTCCCCCTGTCTACATCGGTCCTAAAGCCAGGATCCACGTGGCCCTCTCGGGGGCTATTCATCTAGATGAGAGGATCCATCAATCAAGGCCGCCATTGATCTCTGTGTCGGGTGGCTTGATTTCCCTGCGTAATAACCGTCTTGGTTCTGACACCCTCCCTGACATGTCAGGACGAGGGGGGGGGGTAGTGGAGCAGGGCAAATGGATTATGAAGGGCAGCTGTGTCTGCTTGTCTTGTTGTTAATAAGTTGGATGAATTTATTCAATCCACGTGCATTCACGTCCTCACGTAATGGCAGTGCCTTTTAAATGGGTGTTGTTTTATGGTTTTGCTTTGTGTGTGCGTGTGTACCCCATGGCGATGATTTGATTGGCTGAGGGCTTAAAAGGTGAGGATAAAGATTGAGGACAGGAAAGTGAGGACGGCAAAAGTGATTGGCCGGAATGTGATGATGTATGATGATAAGAGCGTCCCTCACTTCACACAAGTGTGATTTTCTTTTCTTTATTGCTCTGTAAAGCACCTGTTGTACCCATGGTTAAAGGTCATATTGATGACATTAGGGATGCCCCTTTTACAGTGTGCATAAAAGAGACACAGACCGACAGACACACATGAACGGTGCTAACCGCTCCAACATGTGACTTTGTGTAAAGAAAGAAAAAACAGGTGCGCTTCCTCTGGAAACTGCCCTTTGTTTAAGGCAGTGGGTGCTCAGCTTTGAAAATAACTTAACTCGTAAACTATAAAGAGGCTTTTTAGTCTGCTCTGGTATTCAGTATTCAGTATTCAGCCTTCAGTTAAATAAAAATAAAACAGAGGTAATCATCTTTGGCCCAAAAACCTCAACCGCCCGTCTATCCCACTCACTCGGCCCCCTGCAGTCAAACTCCAAAAGCTCCGTTAAAACCCTGGGAGAACCATAGCCAAACTGAAACCCATTTTAACCCATACAGACCTAATCACAGTCACTCATGCATTTATCACCTCCCGGTTAGACTACTGCAACTCTCTATATTTGGGTCTGCCCCACTCCGCCATCTCCCGCCTACAGAGGGTCCAAAATGCTGCTGCCAGACTGATAACCGGAACGAAAAAACAAGATCATATCACCCCTGCTTTGGCAAAACTACACTGGTTACCTGTTAAATTCCGCATTCAATTCAAATCACTCCTCTTTGTATTTAAATCCCTAAACGGCCTTGCCCCTTCCTACATTTCTGATCTAATAACAGCTCCCCCTACCACCAGGACACTCAGATCCTCCACTCTCAAACTCCTTGCAGTCCCCCCTTCAAACCTGAAAACCAAAGGTGATCGGGCTTTCTCTGTAGCTGGTCCCATACTTTGGAATAATCTCCCAATCCACATCAAGGTAAGCCCCACCCTGGAGATTTTTAAATCTAACCTGAAAACACACCTTTTTAGTCTGGCTTTTAATACAGTGTGAAGTTTTAGTGTTTATTGTTGTTCATGGTTTTGTTTTTGTTGTTATTTTGTTTGTTTTGGCCTGTTTTCTTTCGAATGTATTACATGTTTTATTTTTGCACTGTGATAGACTATGGTCTACCTATTTTGGAAAGCACTTTGGGTCAACTGCTGTTGTTTTTAAATGTGCTATATAAATAAAATTGACTTGACTTGACTTGACTTGCTCTGAAGAAGACTACTGCCGCAACGCGTCAGCATTCTCAAATAAACATGAGAAATTGCATCTGAGAAAGTCTTGGATCTTTTATTTTGGAGTGCCGCTTTTTCCATTTAGTTGGTTTATGAGTTATGTGACTTTGCATCCTCATCGTCATGATAAAAGGCACCGCTCACTTCACATGGGTGTGATCTTTTTTTTATTCCGGAAAACTGCTGCTTGGCTGACTGAATACGGCGACAACATACCCTTTGGTGCTCGACGATGCACGTGGCAAGTTGAAGTTGATCGGTCAGGCGGTTCTCGAGATATGTGGGGTGGAAAGTTACACACACTCTGTGCATTTATAGATAGATTCCGGCTAGTGCTGTTCCTGTTCCAACGTTGGATGAAATGGTCAGATTAGTCCACCCACGCTGTTCGAGCCAGAATACACTCAGTACGATGTGTGCACTCACTGCCGTGTCATAATGCAGAATAAGACATTCCATAAGCGATGTCCTGCAAAGACTACAGAAAATGCTAAACAATTGTTCCAGTTTGTCGTCTGACTGCGATGGATTATAGTGCGTTTGCTTTCCCGTTGTGGTCAGCGTGTTACTAGGACGGTTACAGTATACAAGCCAACATGTGTTGGGCATTGATAATGATTGTTGAGTTACAATGGACCAACCAGAGTACTGGGAAGAATGAAAGCAGGCAACCATATCAGTCCCAGGCATGGACGGGCAATCGTGCACAACAAAGAGCACGGTCCTGCAAGCTGAGCTAAGCCGATGGGTTTTATATATTCTAATAATGAAAGGGGGGATACAAGCAACATGGGATTTCTTCCCACATTAGACGAGTATCTAGAGACACAACAGACTGGTGATATTAGGTTTGCAGCATTTATACAGTATAACGCTTTCCTGTTACTCCATGCATAAGTATGCTGTTTTCACTTAAGCTATATCGACTACAACCACGCAAATCCAACAGGACAAAAATAATAGCTTGCCTTCAGAGCTCCCTGCGTACAGCCTGCTCTTTAGCACTGTCTCCATCAATAACTTGCTGATTTTCGATGGAACATGAGGATCCAGTGAGAAGTATACAGTGTTCTGTTTTGTTTACCAATCCTTCCTATCAGCCCAGTCAATAGGTTCAGACTGTGGGTGGGAAAATAAATTGGAATTGTAATGAGGGTCATGCAGGACAAGAGCCAGCTTGTTTGGCACTTACTGCTTTCAACAAGCTAATGCCTGCCAGTGTTTCTTTCCTCAAGTGCTGAGGCCTAAATTCAGAAGAACTTCGGTTATAATTGTTAAGAAATTATTATTTATCTAAAGTAAGCCTATTCCATTATCCAAATGAATACCTCCAAGATATGGTCAAACAAATTCAATTTGATTTGATTTGATTTAATATAATTTCATTTTATAGTGCCGGTTGTCAACAAGTTGTCTCAAGACTACTGTAGTACTCTACATGTAGAGCAAAGACCCAGCGTTTCCCACTGAGCAAACACTTGCCGATAGTGGCAAGGGGAAAAGTCCCCTTTTATAGGAAGAAACCTTGAGAAGAACCAGGCATGGTGTGGGCGCCCATCTGCACTGACCATGTTGGCTCCTCCGAACTTCATAGTGGCTGTTGTCAATTAGTAGTAGGGATAATAACAAGAACAACAATAGTAAAAACTATAATGACAACAATAACAATAATCTACCTTACTGTCCGCAACTGTACATATTCCATGGAAATCCTCAATCTGCAGCCAGGGGATCAGGTCTTTCAAGGAAAATGTGTACATACTGTAAGTTCTGTAGTCAAGTTGTGATTATCTTAGCTGGACACAGTGAGTCCCAGATCAAGCTCTGTGACATGACCTGGCTCTCCGCTGCCATCATTCAAATCTAGCTCGGTGCCATTTCCCTGGTTTAGCTCTGACAGTCGAGTACAATAAATTGGAGGCCTCCACAAAAGAGACTTTTCCGCTACATTAGGCAAGGGTCCCAACATGATTCCCTGACGCAAAAATACAATTTATTGAGACATGGTCGTTCATCTCTGCAGAATCTCCACTGATAAGATGGGCTCTCCAATGAGCCTTTTCTTTTTTACCTTCACCGCCGTATACCTGCTCTGCTTAAGATCGAGGGTTAACATTTATTTTCCATCTAGTGTATTGCATTGCCTTACCAGTTCCCTTCAAAGACTGTGTGACGGTTCAAAGGAGCACAATTAATGGCTTAATAAGGCATACCCCGTTACACCATGTCATCAGTTCATGGCTAGCAACAAGAATGTGTTGAAGAAGCGTAACGAACAGTAGCATAAATTATACATGCCTTTTATATACCTTTTCTTTTCAAATGTCTTTGTTATATTATATGTCAGTCAGATATGTCTTCTTGCCTATTACAATAACGCTAGTTTGCTCCGGTGCTTCTAAGCTGCCGTTACGTGGAGTGTGATGATGCCTCAGGCCGACACCTGCACCGAGCAACTGATTAATCACAGTATTACCAGACATCCCAAATACCACTGGTTTGGCTTCCAGGTCATCCTGTCAATGGATCGATACACTGTGTGCTCACACATGAAATAAGGCCTAATGAGAAGTGCCGAAAACTCAATCACAGCACCAACAAAGGAAATCACTACTGTCATTCTGATGTCGTTTTTTTTCCTTTAAGGCCGGCTGGTCTATAGGGGGACGAATCTCCTTTTCTTCCCTCTGAATAATGGCTTCCCTCCCTTTCTTAACATGCTGATTATCTCTGCCGAGGCCTTTCTCAAATGTGTTCTGTCACATGGATGTGATGAATTGAGTGTGAAGCTGCCTGCTTTAAAAACTTGCCGTGTTCCTTATGCAGACCCTCTACACCAACGCAATCACCCCTGCCCTGTCATTCCCCACACCTCACCCATAATGTGCTGACTGGATAAGTGGACACACACACACACACACACACACACACACACACACACACACACACACCATCAAATTGCATGCATGATATGGGTTTTGAATCTGATTCTTTGATGGCAAACGGGAATGCAATGTACTGTATATCGAGTTGTTTTTATTGAGGCTTGAATACAATCTCTCCACACAGGTTTGATTTTAAAAAAAGTTTCCTGGTGTATTTTCTACTTACCACCAGAGAAGTCGTTGATATTGACAGGCAGGTGTGTGGAGGATAATAAGTTGGAGAGAGAATGGGCCGACAGAACCCATTACCTCAGTAATGAATACTTCACATATCCATTCAAATCAGAAAACATGAGGCCATCTAAAATAGGAAACGCTCTTTAGCAGACTCTCTGTGGCTGCTGTAGAAAATTGATCATGAGGGCTGCATCATATATGTTTGAAATGGGTCTGGGGAAGGGTTTTATATTGAAGAAACTGAGGAAATAAGAAGTGAGGTGTAACAACGTTCAATCTCGCATCCCTATGTTGGGGCAAAGGCGAATTGACGAAATATATATAAAAGATCACACCCGTGTGAACTGAGTGGTGTAAGGTCTTATATAGCCTGATCAGCTGTGGTCTGACGTAATGTCTGACGTAATGAAATCACACCCGTGTGAACTGGGTGACCGTAGCAACCATGCTCATTTTTGGTGAACAGACAGACAGACAGACAGACAGACACGTAAACTAACAAAGCCAGTCGTAGGAGTGGTTTACACCACTCAAAAAGGGGGAAAAATGCATGCCTACAGTGATGTAAATAGGTTTTCAATGTAATGAGTCCCGGGATGCAGGGGTGGTCTTTTAGATGAGTCCCAGGGACATTTGATGAGTACCACTTCAGCGACGTTTAAGAGTCATATTTTGCCATTTTTACAAATTGCAGCATTTAACTCCCATTTCATCTTATATGGTTATAATGTGGTTATATTCATGTAGAAAACGAAGAAGAAATTATTATTATAACTAAAGCTAGCAAAATAAATTATAATAAAAAAAAACCTCTACATTCATACTACATACATATTTCATATGATTTTGGCTATATGAAATCTATAAGAATTCTGCCAGTTTTAACTGTTAATAAATCTTTATGTTTTCATGACACATTACACAATACATACAAAATAAAAATGAATGCTACAAAACTAACCTGGAGATTAAGTAGAAGCAGTCATGGAGGAGGTAGGCTGTGCACAGCAGCACACATCATCATCATTAGCAGATGATGATGTTAGATTTAGAAAATAGGGTTGCTAATATTTTTTGTTGCCCTGCAGTTGGCTTTGGCACTTCATTTTTTGGGGGGTGGGTGGGGGCATGTTAATGTGTGGTGGCACCGGTCCACAACGCACAACATACAACAGTGTCGGCGTTTGTTATTGATTGATTGATTGATTGAAGAATTTATTAACAGTTTGCAGAATTACAGTACATTTCAAGCACAAACTCAATACAAAGGCTGTTAACTGTGAGTGGACGACCCAATTAAGCATTACACTTGTTTCCAATAGGGTCCACCATGTTCAAATCATCAAAACATTTAGAGACGTACAAATAGACACTTCTATAGACAGAACAGGAATTCATCAAAAAGGAGGTAAAAAGGGAAAAGAAATATATACAGTGAGGGGAAAAAAGGGGGGGGGCGGGGGGGGATTCAGATTTTACGGGGGCCAGTTTCGAATTGCAGCCATCCGTAGGTGCCCTTTGAGAGCGGTTTTGAATGAGTCAAGGGATTCGCATGTCTTAATGACAGTTGGTAGGGCGTTCCACATTTTGGTGGCATAGGAGCGAAAAGAATTTAGTCCCTTGTTTGTGCCGAATCTGGGTTGTACATGGTTCGTTGCACTCCCTCTGGTGTTGTGGGTGTGGACTTCGTTAACATTAAGGAAGTATCTAGACAGGTACATGGGTATCTTGGTGGTGTATCGAATCTTGTGGACCAGACCCATTGCAAGATGCTGTACTCTGTCGTCGACCCTAAGCCATTCCAGCCTGTCGAAGTGGGCAGGGGTGAGGTGGGTTCGGGGGGCTAGATCAAGTAGGAGCCTGACCAGTTTGTTTTGGGAAGTCTGGAGCCTGGTTTTAAGGGCCTTTGAGGTGCTGTGGTACCAGGAGGTGCATGCATAGTCAAAGAAACCCTGTACAAGGGCTCCTGTTAAGGTCTTCAAGGTGTTTTTGTTGACCAGTGAGGAGATCCTGTAGAGGAATCTTGTTCTATGGTTGACTTTTTTGATTACGTTGGTGGCCATTTTATCACCGGAAAGATTAGCCTCCAGGATGGAACCTAGGTAGGTAATTTCATCTTTACGTGTGATAACATTGTCACCCACTCTAACCAAGAAGCCATTTGCCTTGCTGAGATTACTAATAGAGCCAAAGAGAATGGATTCAGTTTTTCCCAGGTGTAAAGATAGTTTGTTATCAGCGAGCCAGGTGCAGATTCTACCGAGTTCAGTACACAATGTGTGTTTCCCATTCAATCGGGTCTACTCTGTTTGTCATGCTCAAAAATGTTCGCCTGTCTTTCTGTCGGAGGCAGCGCCGTGTAGATGAGAGAGTTGCGACAACCGCGTTCACTGTTTATTCACGGAGCTTCATGAGTCACTGAACGGTATGTTGTCGTCACTCTCTCTCTCTCTAAACGGCTCTGGTCTCCAGGCTGCGCTCCGCTCAGCGCTCGACTCTGAGCAAGATGGCGGCGCCCGTCAGACTGTGTTGTTGTTAACTTACAAACTAGTGGTTCTACAACGAGTCCTACGTGGATTTTATCGTTTATAACGTAGGATGAGGTCGCATGCGGCCATGCAAAATGATCGTGTCCGACTGTCCGTAGATTATTTGTTTTACCGCATTTTTTTCCGCGATTTTTATTTCTCACGTGGATTATTATTACTGTACACTGAGTACAGTAGTGCATCCCGTGGACGCACGCATGTTTTTGAAGTGCGGCCCAAAACTATAAAGTGCGTTTTGGGACGCAAAACGCACCCTATTTACATCACTGTGCCTATATAAAATGACCGACCGACCGCCCAAAGTATATTTACAGAAAAACATTGGGGGTAATTTCTTTTGGCAAGCTAGAAGACTTGGTGCTCTTTTATGGCGGTTTTGAAGGTGGATAGGGAGTCGCACTTTTTGATGGCTGTTGGTATAGGGTCCATTCTATACCTTTAACACTTTCTATGAAGTGTCTACAGTACACCTTCAGGAATGTCATAACCACCCAATGACCACTAACCACGCTATAATGCATAATGAGAATTATCTTACACTGACGTTGCCAAATAAATGTCTGTAAGTGTCCAGCAATTATGATGTATTATAAAATTTTACCTTATAAGTAATTGTAATTATAAATGAAGTGATACCCATAATACTCATGGTATATTGTAATTCTCTCAAATTCGACACACGCATTTCACCCCAGCACAGGGGGTGCAGTGACCGGTGTCGAGTCGGTCGGACCCACGGTTGTCCAGAACCGCCCCAAAAATGCCTCTGCCCGGGCTCGGGACAGGGCCCCTGCCCAGTGTCCATATATGGAGCTGGCCTGTTCTGACATCATTCTCCATTTGGGCATGCCTGACAAAGAACTCCATATATGGGCATAAAAGGGACACACATATAATATCTGGGTGGGGCATGCATTTCCAACTCGCATCGTTCCAAGTAGGCCAGTGCGCAACGGGCACCGCTGTAGAGGATCCAACAGGTACCGCTCTAGTCTATCTATAAATGCACCATGTCTCTGTACGTCTGTTTGTCTTTACGTACGTACATACGTACATACGTACGTACGTACATAAGTACGTACGTCTGTAATCCACGTAACTCGAGAACCGTTCGCCCCACCGACTTCAAATTCGACACACACGTTCCACACCCCCACAGGGAGTGCAGTGCCCGGTGTCGAGTTGGTCGGACCCATGGTTGTCCAGAACCGCCACAAAAGGCCTCTGTCCTGGCTCTGGACAGGGCCCCTGCTCGCAGTGTCCATACGTATATGGAGCTGGCCTGTTCTGACATCACAACACTCCATATTTGGGCATGCCTGACACAGAACTCCATAGAAATATAGGGACACAGAGAGACAGATCCAGAAATCTCCATATATGGGCATAAAAGGGACACAGACAGATGGGTGGTACTCTGACACGGGTAAAACAGGTATTGCATAGCCGGGTGGGGCATGGATCTCCAACTTCCATCGTTAACGACTGTTATAATGCATTATAGTATGAGTAAAAGTCACTATAAGTGGTACCCAGCCTACCCTTTATTTATATGAATAGGAATACTCTGAATGACATTGTGGAAAATGAAATAGTGTATCCCAGTCTTTTGATCCTGTGCTGGTCTCATATGAATTAATTTAATTAATATTTGCATTGACTTATTTTTGTTTGTTTGATTTAGTGTTATAAGCCTCTCTGGGTTGTTTGTTTCATATGAATGGTAAAGTCTCATTCTTCTTATACATACATTAATACAGTACATCACTTGTGTTTTTCATCACTGTGAAAATAATCTAAACTAAATGATATGATTAATGTACTTATTATGGAGTAACTTGACATGTGATATGACAATCTGGGGAGCATATGCTTCATGTGAAACCTGTTTTTGGATTAATTTACATTTCTACCTCATTTATTGGGACTTAAGAGGGACATTTTGTGAGGTTAGAAGAAGCATATGGTCTGGATGCCTGGTGGCTCAGCCAGTTGGTGCACAGACCATATGGTCCTTGTGAGTCGCTAGGCCCCAGTTTGAATCCAACTCCCCTCTCTCTGTCATCACTTTCCTGTCTCTCTACACTCTAGTCACAAGTAAAGCACGGAAATAAATCATTCAAAAAAGAAAGCAACCATATGGTCTTATAAACAAACACAACTGTTCGCACTTAACACAGCGGCTCTTTTTTTTACTTGCTTTTTTGATGAGCTCCAAGTGCACTACGAATCCAAACCAGACCTTTTCTGCAAAAAAATACCCCAAAATGTTATTTTGGTCCCCACTCCCCAGATCATAAATGTTTCAAAAGGGGTAATTTTAGGGCCCCTGTTTGTTTTCCTCTGAATTTCGGTGAAATTTGATGAGCTCTTAAGTGGTTTTGTGATCGGCGGTGTCTCCAGGAGGAAACTCCCTTGGCGGTTCCTAGACTCCTGCAAGTCTTTGGAATAAAACTGTTCCGTAAAGTCCCTGCTCTGCTACAATTACAGAGCAGACGTTCACAGCGGGTCAGAGAAAGGACAGAAAGGATTGTAATGTATATCCGACATGAATCAGAGCCACATTACCAACGACACTGATATACTGTACATCTGAAGCCACCGTTACAAATGAGCTGCCAAGTGTTACATGAATTGTTCTCAATGCATCTGCTGTGTCAGGACCAACAAAAGGATAGAATGTTAAAGATACAATCAATGTGATACATATTAAAACATTCTGTCTGTTTGCTACCATTTTTCTTGTAGAAAGGAAATGGTTTTTTTTTCTTCTGAAACGGGAAACATTTAAAAAATCACACCTGTGTGAACTGAGTGGTGTAAGGTCTTATATAGACTGATCAGCTGTGGTCTGACGTAATGTCTGACGTAATGAAATCACACCCGTGTGAACTGGTTGACCGTAGCAACCGTGCTCATTTTTTGAGCACAGACAGATAGACAGACAGACTAACAAAGCCAGTTGTAGGAGTGGTTTACACCACTCAAAAATGCTAAAGTCTACATTTATTTTTAGAAGTGCACATTATGCTAACTCTGCACTCATTTCTTTACCCCCTGTGCAACCAAAAAGTTTATATATTAACACTGTGAAAAACGGGTGTGTTTAAATGCTACCAAATTTGCATACAAAGCCAACAGCCTACATACAGCCTTTGAAATTGGCGAGCAACACAACGTGGTTCCATGTGCCAAGTACATCAGAACTGGACAGTGATGAATTGATGCATTCAATTAAATATCAAGAAGAATAACGGGAAGTAGTGGTACATCGATAATGTCATTTTTAACCCATTTAGGCCTGACGTCGAAATAATTTTTTTAAAGTATTCTGAAAGAATATATATTCAAAGATTTGTGCAATGCACATTTTCACGATTTTTCAAAAATAGCAGACCTACAAGCTCGTAGCGCGCCACTCGGTGGCGCGCTATGAGCTTGTAGATCTGCTATTTTATTCAATAGCTAAATTATAACGATGTTTAAAACACCAAAAGGGGTTCCCGCCCAGAATGGTTTAATAAACAAATATTGATATTCTTTGAGTGTGCTACTGTATGTGTAGCACGTCATATTTTGTAACCGCACACTTTAATGGTTGAAGGTCAGACAGTGCTGGGGACCTTTGGGGTGTGGGAGATATCACTGGAGCCATTCTAGGAGCTGAGCATACCACAGTAGGATTCTCATTTTTAATTTATCCTTTTGTAACTCTGAGTGCACCAATGGACCCTTTACAGGTCCCTCTGGTTACAAGTGTATACTCAGAGTTAAACTAACAGTCGAGATTTTACAGTGTATAGAAATGATAGGACAGTTGGGTGGAGAAACAGAGCGATGGAAGGGTGCATTTGCAAGGATATTGATTTGTCCCTCGGATTCCAAAGAACAGGAGCTTGTCACTGTATCTGTTGAATTGAATACAAGCCTTTCGTAATGCAGTGAAACGTGAAGTTATCACAAAGCTTTGCGGGTGTTTTCTCCTATCCCTAATCTGATGACCTTTGTTGAGAATGCAGTCCTTCGCTGATTTGTAAAATGAAAAAGACGATCTTGATTATATACTGTACAGGGACAATATATGACCGTGTCAAATCGTCCGTACCGCTATGAGGGTATCTTCAAGATAAAACATACATTCTATATGCACACAGTGACAGTACTCTTCCTTTGAATCTGATGAAGAGACAGCCGTATATAAAGCCTTGTTTATTCTCCATAGTATGACGCTTGCCAACAAGAACTGATCTTGTCGGGCAAGTGATACAGTCATTCAATATGGCGTATCAATTAGGCTTAATTGGCTCCTCACTGGTTCTCGTCAAACATCTGCAGTGTTTGTGCAACTCCCCTTACTGAGACATCCGTCTGCTTAGTGCTTATAAGATGAGGGAGAGCATTCTCCCCCCCCCTTTTTTTCTAAGGCCGTGGAGCAGTAGTTCTCAACATTTTCGGGATCACTTGAAAAGTGTTTGCGGCCCACCCATCTGACCACTTAACACGGCAGCCAAATGGCATTTCCAGAGACTGATAGTCCCAGAGAACGCTCAATCATCTGATTGTTTTCTGATCTGATTGGATTGGTGGAGAACCAAGGTAGCATAATTCAATTTGCTTTTTACATTTGTCAATTATTTGGGGGCCCAGTCGCAATACCCTCGTGACCCACCAGTCGGCCCCCGGCCCACTGGTTGAGAATCACCGCAGTAGAGGATGAGCTGGCTAACCCTTGTCATCTGCCACAGCGGCTCTCCTCACAGTAGCATCGTCCATGGGGTCAACAGCTGGTAAATGTTTAGCAGGCCGTGTCCCAGCTGAGATCCCATTGGCTGGCAGATGCACTGGAAGAAAGTGAAAATTTGCACCTTGTAAAAGCAGAGGAGGCAGATGTTTGCATATTAATAGAGACGGGAGAGGGAGGGTTGTCTGGCACTGGGAGGCGTTCCAGCTGTTCCCTTACAGTTACAGTAGGCTGCAGTGTACATGCCACACATGGCTTTTCTCTCATTTTTTATCACGGGAGAGACTTCCACTGGACAGTCAGACTTGACGTTGCACTTGATGCCTCCCTGCACTATTAGCGTAATTCTATCTATTAGGCAGAAAGGTGGTACTTTCTGTGTACACATTCAGCTGGCGATTGTTCCTTCTGAAAGCATTGGCAGGCAAAACGAACTAGTGCCCATTGTTGGAGATGTATTCTGTACATGTTGTGTCTCAACAAAATGACAATGAGGAATTCTCTGTCTTAGAGGTGGACAAAGCACACAAAGCACAGAGGTGTTTCTGAATGCTGCACACTATATCAGACAAGAATCTCTATTGATTTGTTCACACTCATTCTGCAGCCTAGCAAGGCCATAAATCTCACTTTACAGACACACCAGCCACAAGGCCAATCTGTTACTAGAGATCCAGCCTGATTGTAAAAACAAAAAAAGTAAATGGGATATGTACCATAATGAGTGATTTACAAGAGGTTGAATCATGGCATTGAATGTCAATTAGTTTAGGCAATAATAGGGAACAATGCTGTTGTTCTTGTTGCCTAGATGCTAAGAGTCATCATGTGATACTGTATATCACATATATATTATAGCCTATAGGCTATAATATAACACAGATATATACCAAGAGAAAACTCAGATATTATCCAGTGGAAAAAAGGTACATACAGTATATTGTCAGAGGTGGCCCCTGCTGTTCTTGAGTGTGTTCCCCTGCTGTCGCAATCTCTGTGCACACACTCATCACAGACAGACACACACAGAGGGCATTATCGCCTAGCAAACATGGGGTGATGAGAGAGAGCCCACCCGTAGCGACGGAGTTGAAACTGTAAAATGTCTGAGGTTACAGGCTAATGCCTAATTTATTCTCCATTGTACGCCGGTGTCACACACCGAAAATAGCAGATCAACAAGCTCACAGCGCATTGCGATGTGGTACGTTGTGAGCTTGTAGATCTGTGATTGTCGGTGTGCAAATCGAGGCTTAATAGCTACTCTTCTTTTCCTCCAGTCAATTGTCAAACAACAAGATTAGAGCAGATGGGATATTAGTGTTATGAAAGTGGGTATATGTGAATGTTTCCAATGTATTCTGTTTAATGGCTTTCATTTCAAATACAGGATTTGCATACAAATAAGCGGCCTGAATTGGCAGTAAAGCACAGTATGTAGTCTGATGATGGCCTCATAGCTGGTATAATGTTGAGAGCGCAAATCACACTCAGTCAAAGGAAATTCCAAATGTGGCCATGGGATTTTGAGAGAAAACGGGCAGACAAAATAAATAATTGAGAAGTGCTTTAAAAATATCCAAACGGAAAAAAAGAAAAAGGGAAAAAAAGAATGAGTTAGCAGTGATCCCAGGGGAGGAGGGGGCTTTGCTGCGGTCCATATTCAGTGAGACTGAGAGTGATGAGGGAGCTGCCACGGCGCTGCCATGCTTGGGGGAATGTGACGCGGTGTGTGTGTATGTGTATGTAATCACTGATTAAACACCACGACCGGTAGTCCAGACACGTTCTCCATGTCAGGGCCACTGTTTCACACTCCAGTCACTGCAGTGTGGGGGAGCAAAAAAGGAGAGGGGAAAAAAGAAAAAGAGCCCGTTTTCATTCAATGTTCTCTTGGCAGGGAATGTTTGAGGTGGGTAGGGGGGGGCAATGCGTGCACTTGTGTGTTTCGCTGTAGTGAGAGGAGGTGTGGCTAGACTCACCACCCACATCCTCACCCACCCCATGACCCCACCGCCATTCTTTTTAAGAAAGGGAAAGGGGGCTCTGGAAAAGACCCTGTTTTTCAGAGCGGCGAAGGAGAAAGCGTGAGAACAGTTACGGCAGGGCTTGAAGAACATTGTATCTGTCTGTAGAATGAACAGGCTGGCTGCAGAATGAGGGAATGAGAGGGTCTTTTTACAGCTCAATGAGGGGAAAGACAGAAAGAGAGAGGGGGTGGGGGGCTGAATTCAAAAGAGTTCACTACTTCCTACTAAATTAGATTAAGGTGAGTATTGATTGGGTTATAAATGCCAGTGTTCTGCATGCCACACTGCCTTGGCTCAGAGCTTTTTGGAGAGATAATCAAAGTGGTAATGAAAGCGTGCTTCAACTTTATTTCAGGAGGGTAAATTTACACCCTAAAAGTAGGGAGTAAACTAGTAATGTGAATGATGATGAGAAGTTGAGATGAACCAAACAACCAACTATCATCAGGTGTTCCTTTGTCAGAGGTAAACCAGCCAATGCTATACACAGGAGCATTAATATAACTAGTATAAACGAGAATGGGAGCTCTCCCAGCAACCTGCTGTCCACTTAAAGGCCGCTAGTATGCAGACTGAACCTCACGACTGCCCTGTCTTAGTTTATACTTTGTTCTACGACGGTGTCACATGAAAATGGTGACAATATAAAAAATAGCTGATCTACACACTCACCACATATATACAGTACATAACATATATGAATGCTATTTTTGCGTGCGTCCATGCGTGTGTGCATGCATGAATGTTTTAGAAACCTTTGTCTGTGGAAAATGTGTGAAACTGTGAAAATTACTAAATTAATTTTTTTTAAATGTATTCATGTTTACAACATTTTGGGACATGAGGTTGAAAGTGGTTGCCATTCACCACATGGGAGTTCCCTGATTCCCTGACGCCAGAAACCCCTAAAGCCAACACTTCTGCTTTGCGCCCTCATGGCAACAACTTCAGGACTTTCCATTGAGCTCTGCCTAAGCTGTCTAGCTCCAGAAACAGATGCTTCAGGAGGATAAGGCGACACAGTGGGGGCGGAGGGAGATAAGCCACACTCGGATGTTTGAATCTGCACAAAGAAACGTGTGCTATTCTGACAGTTGTGGTATTTATGCTGCTAGATTGGATTTGACAGGGGCCTCTTGTTACTTTTTAACCTTCCACTGCACAGGGACTGGAGAAAATAAAACAATTTATTATTATTATTATAATTAGGGGTCGAGCCCAAAGAGGTTTCCCCTTATTAGTTTTCATTAGGGTTCCGCCATTTTTCGCAGTTTTGGCAGTTATGTGTTGTCGTTTTCCACGATATTCGGCATTATGGTAGAGGGCCGTGGGAATCGCTCAAGAACTGAAGCTCACAGTAATTTGTCAAAGGACCTCTGACCTTTAGGTCTCCCAATGAGTCAATTATGGGATTTGCTCGATCCACTCTTGACGACGTTAAAAAAGCAACGTCAAGGAATTTCGTAGCCTGGTTAACCACTCCCCCTTGAAATCGCATTTGCATTCATTTGTGTGGAGTCTGGACCCTGTTGATGCATGCATAATTGGCTGCAGGAGTACAGCGTAGACAGACAACCCTTCAGCCAATCGGTGTAACAAAAAAACTGACATCATCTCCAGTCTCCAATCAGTGAACGACACTAGCCCGGAACACGGAACCTTATTGGGTCCAAAACCTAGACCCTGCTAATGCATGAAATGAAATGAAATGAAATGAAATGAAATGAAATGAAATGAAATCTATATTTACCCAGGGTATCTGGGCTAAGCTCAAGAACTTGTTTCCAGCCAGGCCCTGCTCATAGAACACATTTCATCGTAGTGGTTGATGCCTTGTTCAAGGGCATTTCAGCGGTGGTAATTTTAACGTGTCGGACGGCTGATTCGAACTGGGAACCTTCCGGTATCTAGACCGCGCCGCTATCCGTTCGGCCACCGCTGCCACTAATTGATTCGTGGGGGTAACAAAAAAGTGACGTCATCTCCAGTCTCCAAACTAATAATTGTTAATATTGAAGATATGACATCACTCCTCTCTATATAACATGACTTGTTACTGTATGCCTAATGCAGTCATTGTAGTTATCATTGTATCGATTATCAAGTAGTATTTTGCTACCACTTTTATGGCTTGACCCCGTCGTATAGCTTGCAACTATATTTATTTTTGAGGAGCGCTAGCCTCTCATGTCCAGCTTTGAGGGTTTGTACTGTAAACACAAACATTGTCCTAACACAAACATTGAGTGCCATTGACAATGAATGGCCAGTTTTGAGTGTTTGTGTAAACACAAATATTGTGTAAACAAACAAACAAATGTGATTGGCCAGAATGAGATAATGTATGATGATGTAAGATGATAAGAGCGCCCCTCACTTCACACGGGTGTGATTTGTATTATCACAAGTAGGGTCTAACAATCTCTGACGTCATGTTGATGATGTCAGTCTTGCCCAAATGTGGAGGGATGGCAGGAAGGTGGAGTTGAGGTTATGAATTCCTGAAATGTGAAAATATTATTTGCATTTATTGTGACTGCAGGTCGCATTTACTATGAAATTGTGCATTTCCCGACGGTCAGTCAGTTATTTGGTTGGTTGGTTGGTCGGTCACCCCAGGCATGACCATATATGCTCTCCAAGACACGCTATATATGGCCATGAACCCTGGCCATTGCCATGAACCCTGTCCATAGCTGTTTTTCATTGTGCATTTTTTGGTCAAAGTTGGTCCCATGCCAAAGCGACAGCACTCGCCCAGCAGTCTGTCGTCACCCAGGCGGATGCGAGCACACGCCAGTCTGCCCCAGCAGTCTGTTGTCACCCAGGCGGATGCGAGCACACGCCAGTCTGCCCCAGCAGTCTGTCGTCACCCAGGCGGATGCGAGCACACGCCAGTCTGCCCCAGCAGTCTGTTGTCACCCAGGCGGATGCGAGCACACGCCAGTCTGCCCCAGCAGTCTGTCGTCACCCAGGCGGATGCGAGCACACGCCGGTCTGCCCCAGCAGTCTGTTGTCACCCAGGCGGATGCGAGCACACGCCGATCTGCCCCAGCAGTGCGACCTCCACAATCTCACGGAGGAGACTGCCGACGAGCGGCGCCGCCGTCTGGCCAGGGAACTCCAGCGGCGCCACCGTCGGGAGTCTCACGGAGGACGCCGTTGCGAGCCGGCGCCGCCTGAGCAGAGAGCAGACCCTGAGGATAGCCATGCATGGTTTGACGTACTAGATCTGCATATATGAGCAACTCTACATCTGACCTCACTGACACCAGATTAATAGTTTAACTCCTGCTTCTCAACTGTGCCACATTAAGAAGCTCTGTTGTTCAGCGCGACCTTGCCCTGAAGGGCGAGGTCGCGTTGAAACAACAGAGCTTCCCTCAGGTGTCTTACTGGTTTAATAGCATTCACAATATTATTGTGGAAAAATATTTGGATATTTACTTGGCCTACTGGAAGCATGCACAAGAGATATGACGCCGATTAGTCCAGTGTTTGACAAGATTAGCCGCAGAGAGACGCACAGACACACCCTCTTCTAGATAGTTCGCCCCTAGGAGCCGTGCCATACATTTTTTATGAAACATATTATGTTTTCTCTAGTCCATGGTCAAGGTCAAGGGAACTTCATGAACAATGGAGGTCAAATATCCATGGAATTTCCATGGAGACCCCTGTGCTCATTTCTGTCGCCAGTGAGCGTAGTGAGCGTAAGGTAATCTGTGCAGATCTTGTGATAATCTATGGATCATATGACAGATGTAAGAGGGATGAATCGATAGACGCCCACATGCTTTCACTTTGAGTGCGTCATTTATTATTCAGCAGCTTTATGTATGTATATCGTATTGAATAACCAGCGAGTAGGATCAATGCGATTGTTGTGGACGCCTCCCCGCACGAGCCTGTTATAATGAAAATGTCTAACTCGTATGCTTTATGTGTATATAGGTCATTTTCTCTTGATCGTCCAAGTGTGATATCACACTTTGTTTTCCCGGCATGGGCTGATTGTGTATTGTGGCCTTGCTCTTTAGTCATTGCCAGTATTTTGCATTTTATGCTTTTGTTCTCCCTTTGTAATCAGCATCTATGGGATCTGCTTAATGGTCCGAGACAGTGTTGTCAACAGATCCCATGATAAGCAGTTTATTTGCAGGCCAGCCACTAGATTATGTTTGCAGGGAGCGGCCGGTGCATCAGCATTCAACGATATGTTATTTCTGCCCGTGTGGAATTGCATTGGCGACTCTGAGCGTTTAATAAGAAGCCGATAAAAAATGACGCTGGTTACAGTGCTGAAGGCAGAACAGCTAAATCTCTGCTAAAACCTATTCGAATGCACCCCCCCACACACACACCCACTTCCTGCTGTCAGCCCGACATGAAAATATCCATTACGTGGAGTAACGTGTGAATTTTATGTTTGTGAAAAACAACTCACCAGGACTCACCAGCTATAACAATGGACAGCAGCAAAGCCAATTACCTTAAACTGATGCCTTTTTTTTTTTGCCCTTGTACAAAGCTTCTTGGTAATCAAATTAAAATGATGCTGGGTATTGGGATTTATTCATGCTTCCACAGACAGCGCACCACTTTTGTTTTTACTTTGTAGATGAAAAAGGTGCTCCTTGTCATGCAGTATGCAGTGGTGATGTATGACACATTTATAGGAATGTTTTCAATTGTGTTTCCTCCAGTCTTTGCCTCTCATCTGGTTTGTGTTGAATTGTTTTTCTATTAAAGCCCCTTGGTTTCATTTTATTTATCTAACAACTAACACAAATTAGTAACTGGTTTCCTTGTGGATTTTGTTTATCTGGGGAGTTTATAACCTTGTCCTTTTTTATATCACTTTGCCTCTTTACATCTTTTATCATTACACAAATAGACTGCACTAACCTAATTTATAGCTATGTTTTCCAGCCGCGAGGGCTCGACTTCAACATGATTTCTTAACCTTTTTGCTATTGTAGAAGATTCAAATGAGCAGCTTTGTTTGTTGACAGCTGCTTGGTCCTTTAGTGCAGAGCCAGAGGATCTTGTGTCTTTTCACTGGGAAGGGTTAGGATTAGGGTCAGCAAGGGCTTCTTCAACAGCTCCAGAGAAAATACTTCTTGGTTGGACATTATAGTAAATGTGTCCACCATCCATGTTCAACTACAACTCAAAACATAATTGCAGTGCCATATACTGTATATACCTCGCTCAATTTCAGGCACATAGTGTTGAAACATCTCGTCGTCCTACTGTACCTCACAAGGGAGGAAGTACAGTTCTGTCGAATTCAGCAGTTTTTTTATTACGATGACCCCCCCCCCTGCCACACACACACACACACACACACACACACACACACACACACACACACCTCCAAGATGTGTTACACAGCACATGCTGCGGAACAAGACGAAAAGAAGCACACACTTTCACACAAAAGTCATACACAACATAATCCCCACACAAATTAAGACCCACTGACACACACGCACGCACAAACACACACGCACGCACGCACGCGCAGTCGCGCACACAATATACCCATACTCATGCAGTTCCCCCATGGAATGTGTGACCTTTGACCGGAGTACTTCCAGACAGTAATTAAAGGCGGACAGAGTATTTTGTGGCTGCCACAGTGTGCAGTTGCTCGGATGGAGATAGAGCCAGGGGGTAAGGGGGCCTTGGGGACCAATGAGATGTCCAAAATAGAGCTGGGCGATCCTCTGGCTGTGCAGAAAAGTGCCCCTGCTAGTACAGGAATGTCACAGCTCTCCAAGGTCTTGGATTAAGGCCTGCCACCGTCCTCTTTCAGAACGACCGCATTCCTCGTACCGTAAAGGTTAGAGGTGACCCCCACTAGCCCCCTACCCTCAACTATGCTGCATTCCGGATGGATTAATTTCAATTGGTTTCACACAGACGTTGACCGGTGTGTCTGGTGATTGTTCAGGAATAACATGCAGGGCAGCTGTCAGCCCCCGCTGGCTTTGTGTTGCTCATATTTGATGTCAAACTAGGGGTGCAACAGTTTAATAAAACTAATCGACGTATTCGATTATACAAAAGTAATTGGTAATTTGATCAAATATTCAGTTTATGATCTATCCCTATTTTGGGCATGCCGTTCCTGGTGAACATTTTCAAGATTTGAAAAACGTAGTGAATAGTGAGAGTTTCACATCTACAAGCTCACCAAAAGTATCATTGTAAGCTTCAGATGTGTTGTTTTCACATGACACTGTTGTGTGGAAAAATACTAAATAGGGCTTATTAACACATTAACATGCCAACCTCGAGATATCTCGTGGAAAGTCAATAAAACCATTTTAGCAAAACACCAGAACACGAGATTTGATAAAAGAGCATTAATCGAGCATTAAAAAATTTTTTTTTACCTTACTTTAGCTTCTGTCACTAGCCCCCATAGGGCTCCCATGTGTTACATCATCGAAAATCTAAAAGCTCTGTGCACTCGCCCACGGTCTTTAGTGGTTTTAGGGCTCATAATGGGATGAAGTACGATGTTGGGAGCGTAATAAAACATTAATTCGAGGTCGCGCTAACCATATTAATAGTCCGACGATCGCTAGAACACTGCCGCAACCCTGGCACAACAATGGACGATTATGACTTCCGGGTCATTCGGACGGATAACGCTTCTTCTCTGCTTATGTCATGCATTCTGTTGGCACTGGCCTCCCGTTACCGCTTATGGTAGCGGGAGGGAATGTTAAAGAATTAAAAAATCATGCTCCTTGATTATTAATACTTTCAGCGCCATTGCCGTTGATTAATGCCAATTGAAGCCTAATTTTGATACTAACGCTTAACACCATTGCTGTTGATTAATGCCAATTGAAGCCTAATTTTGATACTAACGCTTAACACCATTGCTGTTGATTAATGGCAATTGCGCTTTTATAGTGCATTCGATCGATCGAGCCATAATGCTACTTACGTTAGCTGGTTAGCTAGCTATGTTGTTAGCACAGCACTGGATCGTCCTTCTTAGATCGTCGTCGCCATAATAATCCATTCTATCCGTTTCTTTCAATTGCCTGTATCTCCTATTCCTTGTCCCAGATGGCATTTTGGTCAAAACAGCGTTTCTTTGACGGCACAGAGCCGGCGATGTGGAGCTCTCCACAGCCCCGGTTTGGATTCACATTGTAAACAAGGCCTGTCTTGGCTCCGTTGAGCGTCCTAGGATAATCTACTTCCGGTAGACTGGAACTGTGGCTTTTCAAAATAAGAGCAAGACTGGAAAAAATGCTGGCGTGAATTAGATCCTAATTTTTCAATAAAGGCTAGCGCTGAAACTGATCTGAAAAGTAATTGATAGAATATTAGCTAAGAATCACACCTGTGTGAAGTGAGGGGCGCTCTTATCATCGTAGGCTACATCATCCATTCATTGTCAATCAATCAATCAATCAATCAATCAATCTTTATTTATATAGCACATTTCATACAACGAGTGCAGTTCAAAGTGCTTTACAGTATGAGCAAAAATAAATAAAAAATAAAACAAGAAAAAGCAAAACACAAAAGAGCATCAAGTACATAGTAATGGGTTGTGTTAGGACAATTAGCCGATTTGCTCGTCCACATACGACGTAAATTCTCCATTCATTAAAAAAAAACAGAATCAGTAGTTGCAGCCCTAATCAAAACATTGGCGAATTTATCTGTTGTTTACTTTCTTAATTATCTGCTAATTGTACTAGCCTATAATGACAAATGTACCCACTATACAATGAATGTCTATGCAGCAGCAGCAGCTTCCATGTTTGTGTGAGACAAAGAGCTTCATTACAACAATGAGTTTCATTATATCTTTAACTGCCCCCTTTGACTTGTGTGCGCCAGTGAGCAATATTAAACCCACAGCTGGGCATTTCATCATCTGTTTGGCAGATGAGGTGTCATTTTGGCCTGCATTGTCTCCGAGAAGAGAGATGATGTGTGGTTCCTGTCCAAAGATAATGCGATGCACTACGAATGGAGTCGTGTTGGCAAGGGGAGGGAGGGCTGGTTCTGAGTCATATTGCAGATATGGAGGATTACTGAAAGAACAATAAGGACCTTTGAGGGATTGAGATAAGCATATTGTGGGAATTGATGTGTGGTGATGGTGCCAAAACAAAACCACAACAACATATTTTTGGACAGATGGAGCAAAGATATTATTAGTCTTTGTCTGCGTTTTGTCTTGACTGAAATGCTAATTGAAAACATGGAAATGTTTAAGAACTCAAATAGAAACCACATGTGCTGCTACAGTGACATGTTGTGATGGTAAATATTAAAAAAGACACCAGGCATATGATCCTTTTGTTATTGCACTCCCTTGTCACACCTTCTTATGTGGCTGTCTGAGTCGTCCAGGTTTCAATTCAAATGAGGCATTGAGTCTTGTCTGTCTTTGCTAAACTATTCGCAGTGTGCAGTAAAATACATCATCTGCTAGCTGCTACCTGGGACATGTGACTCATTAAGCATCAGCTCTTCCTGGCAGAGAACACATCTCTGGGCTTCACAAATTAACTGAGTGCCAGCCTACAGACTTGTTTTGACGTGATTTGTCATGCCAGCTTCACTTACCGCATTTAAAACAGGCAATTAGAAGTTGGCTACATTAGTGACTCGGCTCAAGGATAAGTCACGGTGCTCCCAGCATTCCCATCGTTTGGCGCTCTCCTGCCATTGGACCTTGCGGACGATGCACTCTGCATTCTGGTCTCCCAGGTGTAGCCTCATTGACACATTCTGCTTCATTACCACTTCAAAATGTGGAATTACCTGTCAGAGCTCTATCGAGACATGATGTTTCCAGCCCTCCTACAGCCTCAATAAAAAAAGGACTCTAACGTGTAGTAGATTGTCATTAAGGAAACCAGAGCTATATGTAGGTCCATTAATTACACCCCTTCACACACCACTTCCTATGCACTGGAACAAAGGGAGCGTGAGCAAGGACTTTCATTTTTGTTGTACATCAATGTCAGATTACAGTCGACCAGGCATCAACGTGCTTCCTTTGCTCTTTCTCACATTCTCTCCATCTTTGAGCCGCAGAGACACACTATTAATTATAATGAAAGAGTAGAAAGAATGACATTGATGTCCGTGTATATACACTGTCACCTTAAACTTTATGCAAGAGCCAGAGCCGTGAAATTGCAGGGGGGACTAGCTCTGAGGTTTTTATGACCATTACACATCTTCCCCTGAATCCCCCCATTTCACATTAGATACTGTAAAGCGGAGGTGAGACATCACCGGTGATATCTTTCTCTGGGCTGCGTTCCATGATGTATGGGCAGTACCTTCTACTGTACACGCCTGCATTCACAGTTAGTTTGGATGGTAATTTGAGCCCTTTGTTATTATCACCCCGTTATTGGTGAGCTGTGACGACTGACTGAAATGTATCGTGCTGTTAATCACGGAATATGATATTGTCCCTTAGACAATCTAACTGCTGAAACGCACCGTCAGACTTGAAGAGAAATCGGAGAGGATGGAATTTCACAACAAGCAGGGAAATCTGTTTCGTGAACATTAGCAAACTGGCCACTATGAGATGGCCAGCCAGCAGTTATCTGAAGTTTTGCCTTCACTGCATGCGTTTGAGCTCAGACTGACAAAATCAACGATTTTCAGTTTGATATGCTAGGCCACAGACTGATCTCTGGGACCCTAATCTACACTGTCAAATCCTCAGTATGCAAGAACCGTTTTACCTTCAGAGACTCAGAGCACTTAACAGCAGTAGCCATTAAAGGGTCACTTCACACCTTTTGCAGCCAGATCTTATTTTAGTTATATTTAGGACACAAGAAACACTTTCCTGGAGTTTATATATGTGTCTAATATGTGTTTTTAGATATTTTGGTCATGACGCCATGTTCATGACCAACATTTGTCGTGAAAATGTGGTCTCACTTCTTTCCTGGACTACAAGTCACACCTCCCCTCTCTCCACCAAAGGATTATGGTCAAATTTCAAATTGTGCTATTGTTATCTACTACAAATACTATTAACATTGACTGACTGCAGTTTCTTCCAGCAGTGAAATGTCCCTTTAACATACTTAGCCTAGGCCAGTCTCTGATGTCATACATTCAGACTTCATACTGGGCACTCACTCACTGCCTCAGTGTCAGGTCCTCGGCGATACACAGGCCACGTTTGAAGTCAATCTGATGGACGGAAGAGGGTCACGGTCACGGAAGATACACACGCATGAAAATATGTGTGTACAAATGGAATAATAGCTTGAATTATGGCTCAGTCAGAATGACATCAGAGGTCCGCCTGCCCTCCGGCCGGTCTTCCCTTAAGCTAATTTAATATAGGATATAACAAGAGCTTGTGACTAAATAATGACTACATTGAATCCACTGGAACAGGGTCTTTATGAGGGGCGCCTCCCCTCCAACGTCTGGCTTTCGCAAATTACGTCATGGCAGCCAAGTCTATGGACTTTTAATGACGTTAAAAAAAACAGAACCCCACATGACGTCATGTACATGGCAGCCAAATCTATGGACATTTAATGTTTGTTTAGAGCACTTTAAACAAACATAGAATACGATGTTTGTTTAAAGAGGTGAGGCACCCCTCACTTCACACAAGTGTGATTTTTGTCCTCCGATGCCCAGCTGTGTGTGTTTGAGTGCATGTGTACCACATTTGTGATGATTTGATTGGCCAGTTTTGTGTGTTTGTGTGTACCACATAGTGATGATTTGATTGGCTGAACATGGAATGTGATGTATGATGATGTACAGTATGATGATAAGAGCGCCCCTCACTTCACACACGAGTGATTTCTTTAGCCCCTCCTATGTCCAGCTTTGAGGGTTTGTGTAAACACAAACATTGTCCTAACACAAACATTGAATGCCATTGATAATGAATGGCCAGCTTTGAGCATTTGTCCCAACACACACATTGAATGCCATTAACACCATGGAGGCCCGGGGCGGAGTTCTCCGTCAAGTTCAAGGTCATGGTCAAGTGCCCAAGCCGGAGATTGATAAATAGGACGGAGATTAATGATAACAAAACCGTTCGCATCGCTCTAGAGCCTAGGAGCGCTTGTTGCCCGATCCGATGACGTGTCAAAAAGTGACACGTCATCGAAAATGTTCCCTGCCTGTTTAGCGGACGAAAACGAAAATCTTAAAACGATCATAACTCCCGATCTAAATCATCCCGTCTAATTCTGAAAAAAATATCCTGTGTTTGACGGACTTCCGCGGTCCAGTCGCTAGTCGCGATAGATTTATTCTTGTCTCCCGTTGTTGTCGATCAACTCTAGAGTGGTGTGGCTATTGTTAGCTGCTACACCAACTTCCGGTGCGCCGGTAAAAGTGGTCCGTGCGCTATAAATGATGGGCACATGGATGAAATGGATTAAATAGTTCCGGGCTACTAAGGTGTTAACAATGAATGGCGAAGGTGAGGACGCAAATTCTGATTGGCCGGAATGAGATGATGTATGATGATGTACGATTAGAGCGCCCCTCACTTCATACAGGTGTGATTTTATTTGTTTTTTCATTTCCTGAAAAGTACGTGGTTTCCACCCGCCAGTGAGCGGCATTGTATGTAATGTAACCTACCGTTACCTGACATGTTCAGATCACCATGCCGTCCACGTGATTGATCTGGGAGATTGAACATCTTAATGAAAGGAATAAATCACAATAGGCCGTGTGTCATTTTCTCCCCTGTACCCTTCTGTGTAACGAATGGCAAACTCAACAAAGGTAATGAAAGCATTGTCAACATCATCTCCTTGCCCAAAATGACAAATCTGGTGTATCTTTCAGTGCAACATATGCATATCTTGGAGGAATTATCAGCAGGTATAGGAATGTATGAGCAGTGGTGGATGAAGAAGAATATTACGTATGTTTTTGGAGTATACAGTATGTACAATTTGTACATACTTTATTTGAATATTTGTATTTTTGAGGAGCGCTAGCCCTTCGAATGCACAGCTTTGTGTATGTGTTTGTAGCACGTGTTTGTGTGTGCGTTTGTGTTTGTGATGATTTGAGCACGGAATATGATGATGTATGATGATGTACGATGATAAGAGCGCCCCTCACTTCACACGAGTGTGATTTTTTGACAAATGTACTTTTTTTTTTTTTTTTTTTTTAAGAATCAGAATGCCCTTTTATTGTCATTGTATGCAAGTATTCAATTGCATTTCAACATAAACACGAGTGACAAGACACAGATACACCACCATTAAAACTATAGTATAGACTAGAGTCTGACCTGCCTCCTCCACAGAAGACCACGGTCCATACTATTATATAGACCATGGTCTTCCATGGAAGAGGCAGCCCAGACGGTGCGTGCCACCTAGTGTCAAACATTAAAATGGAAAGAAAATGAGGTAAACATCTTGTGTTACAGTATTTCATCCACAGTAATGCTACTGTGACAATATTGTGAAGGTAAATGCAAGACTGAAAATCACAATGTACTACAACCTGTGCATAAAAAAAAGTAATACAGTAAGACTTTTTCATGTCATGAAAGCAGGGAATCGGCTTCAAAATTACATTTGTTCAGTTTTTAGAGATATGGCTTATAGAGTAATGTCATGCAGAAATCAGCGAGTTGAGGAAACTATTCACTTCTGTGGACTAATATTACACCTAACAATGTTTTCTCCTCTCCTGAACAGTTAGTCTTGGCACCATGACTATCAAAAAGAGTCACATATGTGTAACATGACATGATGCATGTCATCCAGGACTACAATATCAGCAGCAGTATTCAGCTATCAGCAAGAACAAGACATTTGTGACCTGCTCAAAGCCAACAATTCTTTCCATCAGGTAGCATTTAGTCAGAAAGTATATGTGTTGATGTCAGGTGTTCAGACAGTATGCATCAGTGTCTGGGTCGTGGTGTTGAACCTCTGGTAGGACTCCAGAGGGTGTCTTCACCATCCTGACAGTGTTCCTACCAAACAGTTTGATCTCATAGTCTATCAGCTGTCTCCAGAAGCCGGCGTTGGGACGCACAAAGGGACGCTTGTCTATCATCACGTCACACGCCTGACACAGCCTCATGTTCTCATACTTCATCAGGTAGGCCATGACCAGTGCAGGAGATCGACTGCGTCCCTGCGTACAGTGAACCAACGTGCTACCCGATTGGTTGCTGTGGATCTTGTCAGCCACGGTGTCAAGGTACGGAGCCAGTGGTTGGTGGGGTCGATCCTCAATGGGCACATGGAGGATCTCTACATTTCCTGGGTGTGGGTAGGATACCTGTAGGTCGCTGGCGTTGATGATGAGAGTAATGTTCCTGTTGGAGATCAACATGTGGTTGAGGGCTGCGTCCAGGCCGCTCACATACAAACAGGAAGTGATCTGTGATGCAGTCATGTTGTCTCCATCTGTATCTAATCCATAGTAATAAATTAATAATATAGTCTCTCGATCCTTCCTTGGCCAAAACACGGAAAACGTCGCGTCCCAGGCGTTACGCTGAATGTCGACAAATGTACTTTTGACTACACTACATTATGAATTAACCTCCTAAACTATAATTCAAATAGTGAATTTAGCAGGTCTACAAGCTCACAACGCGTCACTTTGTGGTACGCGGTGAGCTTGTATTACAATAATGATATTTCATCATTTGGGGGGAAATTGTCAGGGACAGAGTGAAGGTGTGCTGTACGAGAAGGAACAGAAGCAAGACAGAGATTCTAGTGGCAGTAGTTCTCAATGTGCGGTCCAGGGTCCCCCAGGCGGTGTTGAGGAGGTCCCCCAGCAAAATGACAAACCGCTTACTATTATTCAAATTTAGAGAATGTGAAGACTGACTGACTCTCTTCACTTACAGCATAGTAAGAATGTAGTTGTAGACAGTTGTAGAATGTAGTACTATATCTAATCTAACAACAAGAAGCTTCTCTTATGGTGGTCCCTGGGACATCTTTTCAAATGGGTCCATGGCCTAATAAGGATCCGGGGTCCTTGACGTGACATCAAGGAATGCTAATTAATAATGTGTCAAGGAATCCAAATTAATATGCATACAGTACATGCAAGTGGTTCCATTTATACTGCTATGCGGCACAAGTGTTATGTGAAGCTCAAGCAATCGGTTAAGTCGGGTCAGAGACATATACTGGCTGCACAAACGTAATGTGACGCCAATGCGTGAAGTCGACCATTTGGGTTGACGCATACAATCTCCCGAACACACTGAGACCAACTCATTGGTCCATCCAAATTGACATTTGGATCTTCACACCTCAGGGTTACATGAGACACAGACGGCGCTGTGAGATTGTATAGTATATTCAGTAATGTGGTTGAACTGTGGTTGAACCTATTTTGCTGGGGACCCCCCTGGAATCCCCTCAACGACTCCTGGGGGTCCCCGGACCTCACTTTGAGAAACACTGTTCTAGGGAATGTGCTGCTGTACTTACATCCTGTCACTTCACTGTGACAAAACGAGTGGCCGCTCCCCGCGTAACCTCGAGAAACAACCAGGCTGTCTTATCTCTGACCACAAGTGCCTCGTCTTTGTCTCTCGTCTTTTAATCTAAAGAACAACTCATCCTTCCAGCCTTTTCTCTGGGTTGAAGACCCAGCATGTGTGTGTGTTGTCATCTAAAATGGAGATGTATGGGCCGAGCCCGCTGGCCTCGATTGAGCCTTGACGTGTAGCAGGGTCTCAGGTGTCAGGAGCCATTTCCCGGCCAGGGTCCCGACCGGAACGAGATTAGGCCCATTTATCTGGTTCCAGATTGCTCTAAACCTATTTCAACTGTCATTTACTGTGCGAGTGGGTCATTAGTCCTACATCTGTTTTGTTTTTGGCCTGTGTGTGTGTGTGTGTGTGTGTGTGTGTGTGTGTGTGTGTGTGTGTGTGTGTGTGTGTGTGTGTGTGTGTGTGTGTGTGTGTGTGTGTGTGTGTGTGTGTGTGTGTGTGTGTGTGTGTGTGTGTGTGTGTGTGTGTGTGTGTGTGTGTGTGTGTGTGTGTGTGTGTGTGTGTGTGTGTGTGTGTGTGTGTGTGTGTGTGTGTGTGTGTGTGTGTGTGTGTGTGTGTGCGTGCGTGCGTGCGTGCGTGCGTGCGTGCGTGCGTGCGTGCGTGCGTGCGTGCGTATGCGTACGTGCATGTGTGTGTGCGCGTGTGTGCACATGCATGAATGTGTGTGCATCCATGCACGAGTGCATGTGTGATCATATTATGCTCTATACAGCAGGCCTTCATAAAACAACATGGTTGTTTTTCACTACGAATATGATAACGTAAATCATCATTGGTTGCAAAAATGATTGCATTTCCAGGGATTCCCAGGCATTGAGGTGTCTGATAGTTTTTAGAACAATAGTAGAATGCACTGTAGGCTAATCCTCTGACAGGCGTTGCAACTAGAAAAAGTTCCCCTCGGGGCACAGGTCTCCACCAGGGCAGGTCAGGTTGTGGCCTCCTGGTGGCGCTATAATAGGCCAATGTGAAAAGGGTGCCATTTCTTCTTATGCAATTGGATGATTTGAGGCATTTTGTTCCAAAAATCCACCTGTTGGTGACGCTATAACAGGCCAATGTGAAAAGGGTGGGATATATTCCTCAGCCTAGTAGTCTAGTAGCCAGCCCATAGAGCCCCATTGTGAACCCGGACATGTTGAGTACACCAAGGTTTTATGTTAGAAATGTTTAGTATGGGTCCCCAGCATGGAGAAACTGCCGGATGATAACTTGCATACAATGTTGAGCAATTTTCATAATTGGCATAATATGTGACCATACCAATTACAACCTATAGAAGGCAAAATATTCAAAATGTCATCATGCTTTATGTAGCATTTGACACATCACATGCTAGATAAAGCATGAAATTTTGAAAATTTTGCCTTCTATAGGTTGTTAATGGTATGGTCACATATTATGCCAATTATGAAAATGTCTCAACATATGCAAGTTATCATCCGGCAGTTTCTACATGCTGGGGACGCATACTAAACATTTCTAATATAAAACGTTGGTGTACTCAACATGTCCGGGTTCACTTTTTGGCTACTAGGTTATAGTAGGAAAGTCTGTGAAAGATTTCATGTAAATTGTATGCTGCGTTCATGATTTGAGGCTTTTTGTTCAAAACGGGGCAATCCTGCAAACTTTGAAAAGGCCAGAGATAGTGTGTAACGATTTGCGAGTAATTTTTAAAAAATAATGTTTTTCAAAAGTCTGCTTCCTGGTGGTGCTATAACAGGCCGTTCTGGAAAGTTTGGGGCAGAGGTTCATTGTTGGCATCCAGGGAGTGTGTGTGCAAAATTTGGCATCGACAGGGTTAACGGTGCCGGAGATTAGCTGTACACAGACGGACGGACGGACACACACACGGACACACACACACACGGACACACGGACGGAGTGCAAAACATACTCTCTCCCCATGCCTTCGGCCTGGTGGAGACAATGAGATACAGTATTGCTGAATAGATACACTGCTTAGTTATATTAGAGGCACCTGGCACATATACTGTAACCTTGCACAATTATGCTAATTGGACGTGACAAATTATTACGTGATTCAACTTTCTCAGTTAGGCTATCATTTGTTAAATAACATCATTATAATCTATCTCAATATATTATAAAAATGCATCTGCATCAGAGTCTCTAAGTGGAGAGACCTTTGCCCTTGTGTCCACAGATCCTAAAATACTGAATGTTTCAACCACACATTGGTTTCAAGGGCCAAACTGAAATAAAAGCCTTGTATTAAAGGCGGTGTATATAATTTTGTAAAAAGGAAAATTGTTGAATAATTATATTCCGATCAATCAATCAATTGCTATGATGTGTCTGTTCAGGAACAGGGGTCTCCCCATCTCTCCTGGGTTTGCATTTCCACGTCCAAAACGGTCGAGAAATGACCACGTGGGGGTCACAATTGTATCTCGACCTGAAAAAATATTTTCTGTTTACTGAAGAGCTGGGGAGATGGGGACATGCCTGTATTGAATATAGAGCTTTAACTTTTAACTTAAAAAAGGGGGGGGGGGGGGAATCACTTATTACCCCTTTAAAGGAATGCAAAATGGCACTTCCCATGGCACCAAAAAATAAAGAATAGTACCTCCATTACGTCTGGAACCCTCATTCTATTGATTTATTCTAGCTGTGATAGTTTGGCAATAAAATTCAATTTTGTAACAAATAAAATCTAGTTACTGTTGGTTACATTGACTGAAGCTTCTACAAACAACGTTGGATGTATTTCCATTGCATAAAGTGGTATTGAACCTCTTTGTTTATTCTACAGCAGCCTGTCAGCCAGTATTAACACTGAGGCTGGTGATCAGCTTCAATCCGGTTCCAGCTCGAATGAGGCTGGTGAACAGCCGTTGTTTTGGGCCATTTCCCTCACATACTGTACAGTATGTGACTGCGGATGGGGTGACATTCTGATTAAGCTGACAGGACTTTCCTGGAGGGGTACCTGAGAGCTGCCTCTCAGAAAGATTATAGAATTATCTGTTCAACAGGCAATTACCCTCGCCTTGTGGATGGCGTGTGGCAGACAGCATGCCAACAAATCATCTTCTATTCAAACCGGGTTCCACACCGCCGCTGAACTCACTGACTGACAGTCACCTTGTATGAAAAGCAACAAAACAAAATAAATCTCAGATGAGCAACAGGCATCAAATATCAATGGTCCACATAAATGAGTACGGGGTGGAGGGAAGGTCGTAGGGTTACGAAGGGCACGAACACACAACAAAACAAATAACTTCCAAAAGTGAACAGTGAAACAAAGTTTCTGAGTTGCAAACGCAAGGCGCAAGCTAGGTCTGTAGAATAGTGTGGCCTGGGCCGGCTTAGCGGTCCAGGCACCTTGGCCGGTAAGCCAGCGGGTTCGAATCCTGATCCCCAACAAAAATATAATAATAGTGTAAGTGTCTTCTAATTTTATTAAAGATATATTCAGTGATTTCACTTAATTCAAATATCACTTATTTTTTCTTATTTTTTGGATAATCCTCCCTACTATAAAGTGTGCTGACCATATAAGGAGTTCCTCCCTGTCCCCAGTGAGCCCCTGGGGTCAAAAAACCCTAGTTTCGGTTTGGGCTTTGGGTGGCAAAGCCTTCATCCAATCAGGATGAGAGGGGCCTTTCTCCAATCATGATCGAGTGGGGCGGGCATTGGTGCACGTGCTGTTGGTCTGTTGTACTTCCCCCACTGAAGAGCGTGTGCACATCTTGTTACCGGGTGGACCAGGTTTTTTTTCCAAATCACCCAAATCACTGAATGCTCCTTTAAGGAATAATAATGAATGGGGTCCTATTGACGATATTCAGACCGTGGCCAGCAAGGTGCTAAGTTATAGGTGCAACTTCCCATAGACAAGTGTTTGCTTCATAAAATCCACTGTAGACATGTTATGAGCTACATCCTGTCAAGAAATTCCGTGCAGGTTATTTTTTTGTGTCAAGAGTTTGGGAGTGATCGTTGGATATCACTCAACAGCCCTGAAAAACTGTTCCTGGAAAATGCTATCTATCGAGAATGTGAAGAAATTAAACAATAGAGGGTATGCGTGTGACATCATCATCAAACCCGGAAGTTATGCGGGAACGCCTACTGAGTGGTAAAAAACGACTTTCTGGCCTCGACAGCCCATACATCCAAACAGAAAAGTCCAATATGATTGCATTAAATGACGTTAAACAATGTTAAACTCACTTTGCCACTCATTTTGCCACTCGATTTGCCATTCACTTTATGCATGCGCATACCCTCTATACATCCAGACTTTTCGGGTGCAATTTACAATTTATAGGCTATTTGTTACACTAGATTTACAGGGCCCTACAGTACATTAGATTTACAGGGCCCTACAGTATGCAGTCTTCAAATCCAGTCCTATATTGCTTAGTTATGGCCATTTGAACTGTTAAACACTGCTGTAACACTAACACTATAGTGTCCCATATTATGTGTGCATTTTTGAGCGGTGCCTCCGCTCCATTACGCAGCTATGTGTGTCCCTATATGTGTGTCCCCTGTGTCTGTCTGGGCACGGAAAGCTGCAACATGGTAACTCGACCGTTCTCGACCGTTTCGGACGCAGGAAGGCTCACCGGAACAGGGCAGGCCCCCTGGGCCTGTTCCTGGGGTTCTGCATGTTCCGGGGATCCCCCGGTGACCCCCAGGTGGTAACTGTCATTTCTCGACCGTTTCGGATGTGGGAATGCTCGCCTAAAGCGACGGCCCCCCAAATATAATCAAAGTACAGTACAGAGCACAGTACACTACAATACAGTACAGAGCACCGTACAGTACAGTAACTATAACAATAAATGGCCAGAGTGTACTAATTTGATCAGATCTATCAGTTCACACAGGTGTGATTTTTTTGTGTGTGTGACTGTTCTCAGTGAACAGTGTTTGTGCCGTGCGTGCGTGCGTGCGTGCGTGCGTGTGTGTGTGTGTGCGTGCGTGTGATTTGAAAACTGTCAAGTGGCATTGCGTTGAGGAGTTGTGGCGATGTGTACAAAGCGGGCTACTCCTGAAAACTTTAGAAGCTAATCGTAGCCAATCAGGTTGGATTATGAGAAATCAAACAAACCCGTCTTGATGCATGACTATGGAGAGCATGTGTACCGATTTGGATAAAATCTGAAGGAGTAATATTAGAAAATGTGTTTTACATATGTCGGCCTCTTGGTGGCGCTATAAAGAGCAGATGTGAAAAATTCCATGCAAAGGTTTTGCCTTGGCCTCTAGGGAGTGTGCATACAAAGTTTTACACAGATCCGTGCAGTTAGAGGTAAAAACACTAATCGGCCAGTTATAGCGCCACCATGAGGCTGAGTTGAAAATGTTCCAGTGGCATTTCTTCCTCGGCCTAGTGGGAATCACACAATGTGTTCATGATTCGTATTTGTTTGAAACGGAGCACTCCTGCGAACTTTGGAAGCCAATCTTAGCCAATCAGGATGGAGTCTGAAAAATCTGAAAGACCCGTTTCGTTGAATGGCTCTAGAGAGACTGTGTACCAATTTGCGTGATGTTTGGACAAAATCTGTAGGTGTACTGTCCAAAAAAATTGTTGTGCACAAAGCGGCCTCCTGGTGGCGCTATAAGAGGCCAATGTGAAAACCTTGGTGCAGAGGTTCAGCTGTGGCATTCAGGGAGTGTGCAGAGTATAGTTGCGATCAAGCCAACTGTGCCAGAGATTAGCTGTCCACAGATGGATGGACGTACGGACGTACGGACGGATGGACACACGGACGGACACACACACACACACACACGGACGGACGGACGGACGGACGGACGGACGGACGGACGGACGGACGGAGTGCAAAACATACTCTCTCCCCATGCCTTTGGCCTGGTGGAGAGAAAAATGGTGGTGTCTTTTGTTTTGAATAATACAAAGACAGTTGCAGGGGTTGGGGTTAGTTGGCTGTGGTACCATATGGTGTGTCCTCTGATGTAAAAGTGAAAGCTATGTCCATGAATAAAATAGAGAAATGCATAAAAGGTAGGCATAACTAGGTCAGGGTGCATTTGTGGTTTCAAGAAAGGAATGTCCGCACACGATAAATTACTGCTCTCCCATGTTTTATTTAATTAACCAACAAGAACAATGTTTCGGTTGGATAATTCAATAAATCATGGGAGAGCAGTACTTTATCGTAGTGCGGACTTTCTCTTCTATTTACTTGAATATCTTTTGGTTTTTGGTGTTTTCAAATGACAGTGGGGAAGTGCATATTGTTTTGTTCTTTTTTCATGGTGGTCCTATTTGCGGTTTCACCTTTTCTGACACACATCAGATTCATCTGGAGTTTCATCTTCCGAAGAGAAATATGTGAGACTTTAACCCCACCACACAGCAAAGATAACCCCCAGGTCACCCTGACTCTCTGTTGTTCAGTATAAACTAAACATTACATGAGGTTGGTGTCTATACTAATACTATAGACACCACTAAGATGGTGTTCATTATTTTCGGTGTCTTTTCTGCTTGCTCAGCAGTCCATCGGTACAAGCAAACACAATAAGGCTCGAACTTCATGCTATTTCCTTTTCCTTGCCTGTCCACGGCAGTATCTCCGATCCTGACCAGACCCTCTTCCTTCTTGTTTTAATGTTAAGTGTATATTTGGGCTTCCTCTTTCAATTTCCAGGAACCTTTAGGTCCCTTCCCCATAATGACAACATTCTTCCTGGTGGAAGGTTAATGGTGAACAGAGAAAGCTACTCACCCACACACACGACACCCCACCACCACTACCATCACCACCACCACCCCACATCCACTCCTCAAGGCAATTTCACACAGAATCTCTTTCTTTTTTCCTACTGGAAGGAGAGTCCATTCACTCCGTGAATGAGGCAGGTAAATCCAATTCCAAAAGGCAATGGGATTTGAGATGGGGAGCAAATTGCACCAAGGTGATGCTGGACTGGTCAAGAGACCCTTGAGGGCGAAAAAAAATGTGCTCACACCAACACAATGGAAGACATTGCTGTTATCTTTGCTGTTAGTCGTGTGTTTTTAATTGATTCCCCCCTCCAGCACAATGGCTGGGCAATAATGAAAAGACTGTCATTCCTGTCCCTTTGTGTCACACGTTGATGAGGTCATTGGCTCAAGGTGGTCAGAGCTGACCTGAGCTATAGAATGTAACAGACAGAAAGATGTCTGCAGGGAGTGCAAGTCATATGGCTAATGCTTTCCATGAAACTGCAAAAATATTGACATTTTGGAAGTGTTGGGAATTTCAAAACGCCAAACAGAATGGACACTAACTGCAAGATCCTGAGTGTGAGTTTACAAATGTAACCAAATTGACCCGTTCATCTGGTTACATTTGTACATTCTCTTGAGATACAGGTGGATACATTAACTCAGTGTTTTACTGTGTAGCTATAGCTGTATAGAGGTAGTAAACATTAATACTGCTAATAGCTAATACACAGTGCAAATATTGAAATATTGTAGAATTTGGGAATGCAAATGAAGATACATTTCTGTATTTACATCATGCATAGGTTTTATGTTATGAACAGTTATTACAAAGAGCATTTACGGGTAGCTGCAATTCAAAATTGGCCCTAGTAAAAAGTCAACAACCTTTACTGATCGGCGGCGGTGGCTCAGGGGTAGAGTGCCTGGATGGAAACCGCAAGGTTGCCAGTTCAAACCTGGGCTCCCCCAGAGTTACTGTCGAAGTGTCCTTGAGCAAGACACTGAACCCCTAATTGCTCCCGATGTGCTAGTTGGTGCCTTGCATGGTTTCCGCTGCCATCGGTGTATGAATGGGTGAATGTAATGCACAATCTATGTAAAGCGCCTTGGATAAAGGCGCTATATAAATGCACCATTTACCATTTTATATTATTTATTTTTGATTACTAACCGTTTAAATTATGTTTTTGCATAGTACTGTCTATTTGTATGTCATTAAATTATCCTAATTGCTCCAGATGTGCAAGCCCTAACTTTAAATTCTGTTAGGGAAAAAAGAAAAAATTGGTAGTGTGCAATTGCATAGACGGATTGTACAACAGCATGTGTTAAATTATACTGCAACACATTTCTGCAAAAGATTTTGTCCTGAAACTGCTTTCAGGCAAATCAAAAACGATTCAAGCTCACGATCTGACGTCTATCAAATTAGTACACTCTGGCCTATTATAAATGCCACAATACTTACCCGAGTGAAGCTATTCGTTGCTATGCACAAAGAAGGAGATTATGGCTATTTCTCTTGACAGGGACCATTGAACTTATCAAGGGTTTAAAAATTCATGAACCTGGGCTTGGATCCCGACTCGGGGGTGAGCTTTGTTTGCCTGTACGTTTTTCAGTCTCGTAGACACACTGTCTTCGTGTTCAGACTTCTTAAGATAAGGGCGATGGCTTCGCCCCGAGTCTCATCCCTCTCACCTCTTCATTAATGGGGAGGAAAGAAGAAAAGATGGAGTGTGTGTGAGGGAGGCTATCAAGTCACTCTAGAATGAAAAGGCAATTACTGTACCTCTCTGTTCACCTCTGTTGCTGCAAATCAGAGACATGTCACTTAAGAGTCTCAGTGGACTGAAAGAATCGTATCAGAACTCAAATCTGCTTGGCGGAGAAGGGAAAGAGTAAAAACTTCGTCCCCCCCCACCCCCTTCAAATCAAATGACGTCAGCCTGTCAGTGAAAATCTGCAGACGTCATTCCTGATGAGCAGATGAGTCACTTTGGTTTAGCTCCTCTGCAGGGAAACATGATGGGGCCGAGTCTCGCCAGATATACTGCCGCAGACCGCAGTGTGTGAGATATATAGCAAAGTCATATTGCAAGAAGTTCAAGTTGGAAGAACTACAAGCTTGATTTAGTGTGAGGTGTCAGGTCTCGGAGGTGTTTTGATCCACGGTTCCACTTGTGATGCTCCCTGAGGTGGCAAAGAGTTAGAAAAATAGGTTCCCCCACCCCCCATCTTTATCTCTCACCTTCTCTTTCTCTCTCCATCTAATCTCAGCACCTAGTAATCGCACTGCCGAACAATACGTTCAACGGTACTGCTCATGAAAAACGGGGAGGGGAAAGTGGTTTGACAGCTCACAACTTACTTGCGTTGTATGTGCATCCATGTGCCGGAGGTACTACACGCAGGCATGCTTGTGTTTTCCATTATTATCAACCCATATGCCATACGCCATCATCCCCAATTCTTATTGTCAAACACATACAGTACAATGATCACTCAATCACTGCACCCAGGAGCCTATTTGAGATGGGGGGGGGGTTGTGAGGAACGAGATGAGAACAAATCAGAAATCACCTTTTTCCCAGCCATCAGCTGACTCTGATTTGAATCACGTCACACATCTTAATAATAATAATCTCCCCAGTGGGTTTCAGCAGAGGATGGATGATTGACCACAACGTGCCTGCCGTGTTCAGGGTTTGAACCAGTGACGTCACACCTACAGTAGCTTGTAGATCGGCTATTTTCAACATTATATATTTTTTGTCTTCAAAATGTACTTTTGAACACGTATAAGTAATTTCAAAAGCATGTACTTTTGACTACTTTTTCTTACTCGAGTAAGTACTCTTACCCAAATACAAATTTCACTTAGGCCTCACTCAGACCTTTACAGCGTTGTGAGTGTCATGGCCGCCCCAATGCATTTCCAATGGAGGTCACATGGTCTGTTGAATGGCTTTCAGCTGTGTTTCGACTGCCCCCTCCCCCTCACACAACACAAATGTTGTATCAAACCATGTGACCTCCATTGGAAATGCATTGGGGCGGCCATGACACTACACAACATTCATCCATCAAGCATACAGCAATGCAGTAAAGGTCTGAGCTCAGCCTTAGTTGAGAATTTGACCAGGAGTATCAAAACTTTGATTCCCTGAGTACTTTGTCCATCACTGATGGAATTGCAGTACACTGCAGGGTCGACCTCCACACTTTGAGTCATCTTCCTTCTTTGAAACAGGCCATGGATGTGGAGACAGCCTGGCATACTGTACAGTAGTTGCACGTGGGTGTTGCGCACCAAAAATAGATGATCTATATTAAGCTCATAACGCTATATCCTGCAACGAGTTGTGAGCTTGTACATCAGCTACTTTTGGTACACAACACCGGTGCAAAGCTAATTATAAATACGGCTTTATTGTGAAGGTTCCAGTTTGTGTATAGCCTTGATTAATTGGGGGAGATGGTGGGTCTTGTTGGAACAGGGCTTGCGTAATTAACTATCCACTCTGGCTCTGCCTTGAAATTAATAACTGTGATGTTTAATCAAAATTTACATCAAACAGCAGGAATGCGATTTGAATATTTGCTCATAAGTGTGCTCTATCAATTTGACGATAGGCCATGCTCTCTATTATTTTACCCCAGTATTCCCAGTGGTGAAATTATTTTAAAATAATTATGGAAATAAGCCAAACCTGATCAGTTTTATGTGGTATGAGCACCTGCCTCTGAGGTAGTAGTCCCTTAATTAATTGAACAGTAATTAACAGTTCAAGTCAGAATCTTGAGAGGAAGTGAAGTTGAAAGGCAAATCTCAATTAATGAGGCTGTTCTTTGAAGTAATGAACTCTCTGGGTTTAGGGGAATCATAGGCTTCTGGGCCTTAGTATATCTGGAAGACTGAGTGGTAAATGGGGACCGCATTACCCTGTTGTGAAACTTTAACTTTAATATTCAGAGCTTGACTGTGTGCGATGGTGTGGACTTTCACTCGGTACCTTGGATGAGTCATTTCTAACCAGAGATATTGGATATGAGGTGTTTTGGACACTTTGACAGAATTCATACTTCAGTGAAACACTGTGATGCTGGGATGGAGTCTGAGGACAGCCATTTACAATGCTCAGTTGGGCAGGAAACAGACAGGGTATAGCAGCCGTCACTTATTACTCGGGCTTGAAAACAGAACTCATCTTTTCCGACAAGTTGCGCGTATCGCCAACCAACGATGACGAATGTGTCCTCTAAAAACATGAACAACAAAATATTTCCCCAAAGTAAAATATCATCCAAATTACTCTTCTCCCATGTTATTTTTGAGAAATAATGAGGCTTTGCCGTGTGCCAAGGTCAAATGACTTGATAACAGGTTTGTGCACCGGTGTCTCTTGACACGAGAGCACCAGCAATTATTTCCGTGCCGACAGTTAGCTGTGTGTGGATATGTGTGAGAAAATGAAACCAGCTGGTATAATTATGGTGGTCTCTCGCTGGTGGATTCAATGTCATCAACTGACACTGATGCAAGAGGAAAGGAGAGAGGGTCCTGTATTAAGGTACATTTATTTTGTTTCCCAACCTTGCACAATGGTATGCAAATAATTCTTTGAATAATTCTTAGCATTTGTTTGACTTGCTCGGAGGACCAGATGGGGGAGTTTATAGTTATCAGTAGTAGAGCCGGGCAAGTTGTCAGTCACAGGGAAAATGTAGAAAATTGAATTTCAAATGCTTTCCTGTTATTGTTTAAACTTTTCCGGCACCCACTGCCTTCCCTCTGTGGCAAAAAAGAGCATCCATTTAGTTCTCCAGGCTAAGGCTACAGTAATGGATAAATGAAACAGTTTTTCACTCAAAGACTAATTACTGCACAGTTGTCTTGAAGTCTGAATATTTACCTCCAAGTTGGGTTTTAATCCACCAAAATGTTTATCTTATCACAGCATGTGGTGCCTTTGGCTGATATTAAATACTGGCATTTGAAACACACATGCACATCCAAACATATTGAAATGCACGCACGCACGCACGCACGCACGCACGCACGCATGGAGAGAGATCGATATGGATACACATAGTATATTCATAGATATGCATATTCAGTAGCCTATACATATGGATGTGGAATCCACATACGTATATAAACAGCACATATGAATTGTTTATTCATATTCACATAAAGAGCAAAAGCAAAGGCCATAAATACGAGGATCACACAATAATTGTACTGATATATTATAGTGTATATAGGCACATTTACAAATGAACAACATGCAATTTCATATTGTAACATACTCCCTCAATCAATCAATCTCTCTCTCTCTCTCTCTCTCTCTCTCTCACACACACACACACACACACACACACACACACACACACATGCACGCGCAACCTAAACTGGTCCAAAAAAGGCTGTCTTTAAAGCATCCATCCAGGAGAGAGAGGATTGATCAATATCAGCTGTACTTTCTCAGCCTTGTGGACAGGTGTCATTACACCGTTGTCTACCTGCTGTCATCAACCCCCCGCAGGCCCTGGAGAGCCAGTGAATGGAGACGGCAGTCAGACAGAAAATAAGGCCCTTTGCCGGCCATCTCCGTAACTGCGGACCGAGACATGGTGCCATCCCAGAGGGGTAGGGTATACTGTCTCAGGCTGCCACATGCATACCAATAGCCGTTATTAAAACCCATCTGCATGGGACTTCGGTTGTGCAGTCATTAAGACAATGTGATCATAAACAGTACCAGCGTCTTTCCGAGTAAACTGTATAGCTAATAAACTCTGATTTACGAAGGCAAAAGCACCGGTCCTCTACACAGCACAGATTGGTACGATGGGAGACGGTCACATGAGTGCTGCCGTTTGGTTTGTGTTTTTGTTTTCACACACCTCATCCTCATTTTACCTGTCTTATTAATATAGCCCAATAGACAGTCAGAAGGTATCTATTGTTTGGGCTTGGGTATACTGCCTTGTGTCATAATCTTGGAATTGTGGATGCAGAATTCGCAGACTTAGCCCTTTGTTAAAAACAGAAAAATGTGCTGGTACCGTAGAAATGCCTCGGTTTGGTGGCATAATGAGTTTCTTGTGTCTCTCTCATGCGCGCGCACGCACGCACGCACGCACGCACGCACGCACGCACGCACGCACGCACGCACGCACACACACACTCACACACACTGTTTTACCGTGATGATTGGCACGACAGTGATGCAGTCAGGAACAAGGTGGAGGCGAATTCCACAAGCATCACAGGCGGCAGTGGCTCAGGGGTAGAGTGGCCGGATGGTCACCGCAAGGTTGCCAGCTAGAACCCGGGCTCCCCAGAGTTAGTGTCGAAGTGTCCTTGAGCAAGACACTGAACCCCAAATTGCTCCCGATGTGCAGGTTGGTGTCTTGCATTGGTTTCCTCCAGCATCGGTGTGTGAATGTGTGAATGTAATGCACAATCTCTGTAAAGCGCCTTGGATAAAGGCGCCATATAAATGCACCATTTACCATTTATCACTGAAGCGTAATCACTGTTGTAATATTGCGATTAATATACAAAAGTTACCATCAAAATAATACACATCAAAATGTATTCATATTGAGGCCTGGGTCGTGGCTCAGCGGTCCAGGCACCTTGGCTGGTAATCCAGTTTGGCAGTGTGCTGCGGGTTCGACTCCCGATCCCGATGGCCTTTACTGCATGGCATCCCCCCCATCTCTCTCCCCATTTCCTGTCAGCCTACTGTCTGTCCCTCCATAAAACATATAAAATAAAGGCGAAAGCCACAAAAAAAAACATAAAAATAAAATAAAAAATAAAAATGTATTCATATTGTGAATAGAAGCGTTAATTTGACTGAGACATTTAATAGTCCCTGCTGATTCAAAGTATAGCAGCGCTCTGTCACCGAGGCATTGTCTCACCAATCAACACAGCTGAGCTGTCAATGCCATGCAGTGTGAGGAATTCCTACAGTATATGCTCCGTCCGCGTAGACAAAATAACTGATCTACAAGCTCACAATGCGTCACGTTGGCGACGTGTTGTGAGCCTGCAGATCAGGACTGCAACAGGTTGCAGAGGACCGTTAAAACAGCAGCTAAAATCATCGGTAACACAGAACTACCTAGTCTCCACAACATCACAACATCATCAAAGACACCAGCCATCCCGCAAATACCCTGTTCAAACAACTCCCTTCCAAAAAACGCTACCAGAGCATCAAATCTCGCACCACCCGTCTCAGTAACAGTTTCTTCCCCCAGGCAGTCAGGCTGCTGAACAGCTGACCTGGCACTGTATTGTCACCCACTTGCACTTTTTTTGCGTTTTTGTCTTTTTCTTTGCACTTAGATGTTTGTCTATATCCTGTGTACTGTATGTAAGACTGAGAATGCTCTGAGCAAAATCATTTTCATTGTATTTATACTCTGTATCTAGACAAATAAACCTGAACCTGAACCTGAACCTGAGTTATTCTCGCCGCATTGCTGACCAGGATACTGGCTGTTTGTTCTCCGGTGGGTCTTGCTTGCAGGCTGCTGCTGTTTTTGCTTTTTCCTCCAGGGGGACTGCGCAGCTGTGCCATATATGATCTAATCAGGTGCGGACTGCGGAGTGATATATTAACCCAATCCGTCCTATCCTCGAGATCTCTCGTGGAAAGGTATTAAGGTCACCTGGGCCATCCACGAGAAACACGAGATTTGATTAAAAATGATTTGAAATGAAAATTTCTTCCGTGCTTCCGTGGCTAGCATCCATAGGCCTCTCATTGTAGAAACAGCGTATACATGATAATCCACGGTACACTGGCGCGTATGCGCACAGGGTCTCAGAATGGTATAAAATGCCATGTTTATAGCCTATTAAAACGTTAATCCAAGCTGTGCTGATCTTCATCGCTGCTATGGGGATGATGCTCCGTCCGTTTTAGGCTTACCCTACAGAAACAACACTACACCACTTCCGGCGCAGGCGCAAGTGACCCGTTTTCTATGGTTATTTTGTGGACTTTGCTGGCACTGGCGCCACCATCTGGCCTGGAAGGCTGGGCAGTATTGTTAATGTGATTAGGCCCAGGGAAAGGGTATGCTGTCGTGCTCGTTTGAAGCGTGAATCGGAACAACCTATTGTACAAGCATGAGAGGGTGTGCTTTACCATGGTTATTGACGCGACAGTGATGCGGTCGCCGGTCAGTTCCACAAGCATCACTGAAGTGGTTGCGGAACCTCATTTTCTGACCTGAGGTTGGAGGGACGCTTATTCCAAAGACTGCTGCAATTGGTTTATTCTGGCCAATAGCCTGTCAGGACCCTTATCCCATCACCTGGGGGGACAATACATTGTTCTGTGATTATGCATTTTGTCAAATGACATAGTTGACGGATGTGGAACACGGATGTGGTCCTGTGATAAAATAAATGCAGCTGTCATAAAATAAATACCCCTGGTTCCATGAGCAGGAAATGAGGGCCAGTATTATTGAAACCAAGTAACCAAGCTTCCATGCACATTTACCAGGCCATATGATTTCACAGCCACATGTACATCCTACACACACATGCAACACACACACACACACACACACACACACACACACACACACACACACACACACACACACACACACACACACACACACACACTCACATACTGTACATACTCACTCATAAACACATTCGCTACTCTCAGTGCGCTATAGAACATAGTTCATTGCAAGCATAACGGTTTTATGGTGCATGTACAAATTGTATGGACTTGTGGTTTGCCAAGGGTGGTATGGAGGGAGGTATCAGTCTCCATGCTTTTACGTCAGCGGTCATAACATGTGCAATTTGCTTCCCCCCTGCAAGATTCAATCACGGGCACACCGAGTCCTGCTTCACACACAATGTAAAGGCAAGTGTTCTTTTTCTTGCCAGCCGGCCGCTCCAGCGCTGAGTGAATTGCATGTATTGTGACTTTGAGATAGCATTGTTTCTGGCTGCCATAAAAAAAATCTATTTAAGGCCAATCTAATCTTCCTAATCTTCTGCTTCAGAGGTGCTGCACACTGTGATGGGGAAGATTTTCATTCAAGGCCCAGGCGTCTGCTTGTCAGTCAGCTGCATGGCCAAGTATGGAAGGAAATTGCTGGGAGCAGAGGATATTAAACTTCAATTTGAGAACGCTGATAAGTGCCCGATTGGTGATTTATTTAGGCGTATTGTCACGTAAATCATACTTAACCACTGGACACAGGTATATTAATAAACAGGCCTCTCTCCCTGCCCTCTCACCTGTTTTTTCCAGTCCTGTTTGTTTTGTTTTATTGTAATTATTTTTATCTGAACCGTGGTGAAAATACAGTATGTCCTCTCAGAGGTTGGAGATATGGCATTGAATGAGCATAATTTCCCCCGATGATTAATTTTTGGTGTATCTTAGCAACGGCTGCTGTTTGTTCTCTTGCTCTCTCTCTCTCTCTCTCTCTCTCTCTCTCTACCTCCCTGTGCATGATACCACAATGTCTCTCACTCTCTCTCTCTCTCGTCTCCCCCCCTGTCTCTCTCTACCTATGCATAATAGCACAAGGTCTCTCACTCTCTCCCCCTGTGTCTCTCTCTACCTCCCTGTGCATAATACCTTAAGGTCTCTCACTCTCTCCCCCCACCCATGTCTCTCTCTACCTCCCTATGCATAATACCACAACCACAATATCTCTCACTCTCTCCCCTCCTGCCTCTCCCTGCCTCCAATCTGAATGCCCCAGCTTCCCTCTCTCTTTCTCCCTCGTCTCTCATCCCCTCTATCTCTCCCTCTATCTCTCCCTCGCCCCTTACTAAATGTTAATGCTTAAGCCACACAGCACCGGTAGTACAGTTAACTCCATGCATTATTGCATGGGGGGGGGGGGGGGGGGGGGGCGGGCGGGCGTTCGGAGATGCAGTTAGGATATGCAGCATCTCTTAGTCCACATCAGTGAATGAATTATTAATGGGGGCCTAAATCCCTAACAGAAGGACAGGGCCTGAGACTAATGTTTGTTGGCGAGACCTCCATGGAGATGGAGCGCCAGCCAGCAGTGTGCTGCATGGGTCCTCGGCACTGTCGGTTCAGGACAAGATCACCACAGGGGCAGGTACACGCCTGTAAACAATCATCTTCACCTTTGAGCTGCTTAGTAAACACAGAGTGGAATGCACGTGCCCTGCGTATATATTTTGTATGCGTGGGACACTGGGATGGTTTGAGGGTGGTGAGTTGTCTTCAGAGCTCGAGTGTGTACTGTTGGGTGGAGGAGTGAGGGTTGTTGTAGTGTGTGTGTGTGTGTGTGTGTGTGTGTGTGTGTGTGTGTGTGTGTGTGTGTGTGTGTGTGTGTGTGTGTGTGTGTGTGTGTGTGTGTGTGTGTGTGTGTGTGTGTGTGTGTGTGTGTGTGTGTGTGTGTGTGTGTGTGTGTGTGTGTGTGTGTGTGTGTGTGTGTGTGTGTGTGTGTGTGAGTGAGCCCACGTGTGCAGGCAGACATGTGTATTCATGAGTTCCTCTGTGTGGGAGATTGTCAGAGCAGTGGGCTTACGTAGAATCTTGGGTGGGTCATGCAATCAAAATGCAGCAAACCATTTCCATATTTTTTGGGAATGTCCAGTCCTGAATCCATATTGGAAGGAAATTCACAAACATTTGGAAGCTGTATTTGGAATTAACATCCCCTTCCAGTTTGATACTCTATACTTAGGCAACCTCCCATATGACTTAACTGGACTGCAATGAAGGCTATCACAAGAAAGTGGCTACAACCACAGCCGCCCACAGTTGATATTTACAAAATGGAAAAACTGTCTTAGAACTCAGGAAGAAGAATTCAGACTTTTGCTAATTAAAAATAAATAAAAAGTACTGTATGTTGCTATTGCTTTCTCTAGGTTTCTTTCTACCTCTTGTCTTTTATTTATTTACTTTTTGTGTCTTGCTGACCTTGTATCTGTTTTCAAACAAGTGTAATTATGTGAAAGCGTCTCCTTACTCTTTTCCCCAAAAGCTGCCCTTTTGAAAAATGTTGAAACTTTGGTCATGATTGAGTACTGGAAATGTATCTGAAAAAATGAGCATCTGAACAGGAGGAGTCATAATGACACATGTTTTTGATACATGTACACCTGTTAGACTTAAGAACAATCATAACATGTAATATACAGTACCATCCATCCATCCATCTTCAACTGCTTATCCGTAGTCGGGTCACGGGGGCAACAGCTCCACCAGAGAGCTCCAGACTTCCCTCTCCAGAGCAACATTAGTGACTTCCTCCTGGGGGATCCCGAGACGTTCCAAGGCCAGTCGATGTAATCCCTCCATCTGCGCCTTGGTCTGCCCCGGTGTCTCCTCCCAGTGGGACGTGCATCGAGGACCTCCCTAGGAAGACACCCGAGAGGCATCCTAACCAGATGCCCGAACCACCTAAGCTGGCTCCTTTCCAGGCAAAGGCGCAGTGGCTGTACTCCGAGTCTCTCCCGCGTAACTGAACTTCTCACCCTATCTCTAAGGGAGATGCCAGCCACTCGTCGGAGAAAACTCATTTCGGCCGCTTGTATATGATGCAAAACTGTTTGTGTACTGTGTACAATGACCAAAATAAAAACATAATAATAAAAAAAAATGAATCTTGGGTGGGAATAAAACATTGAGGATTGTGAAATGTGCTGTAAAAACACCCATCAGAATAACAGATGTCCACAGCACACCAACAAGTCTGCACAACAAGTCTGCACAAAACTAAAAAGAGTTTTCAACAAAAACAAGATGCTGTAGGCCTACCCAGTTTACTTACGTAATACTACTGACATAATGTACTTAATACTTTTATTTTTTACTTTTACTTTTATATATTATTTAATTCTTTTGTAAATTAGTGTCTCTCATTGGAACTCTTCCATTGGAACTGAACAGCCTTTGGTCAATGATGCTATTAAAACCAGCATTTACTGGACAAATAAATTAAAATAATAACAATCTGGTCCATTGTCATTCACCATGCACGACCACATCCAAACCACTCCCATCTAAATGGAAGGACGGAGGAGAGGCCTTGTGTTACAAGGCAAACAGAGACACCATGCAGCTGTGCCTTTGGGAAGGGTTGCCTTATTAACAGGCTGGGAGCCTGAACACACACAGAGGCACAGAGACAAAGATCACTATTGAGCTGTCTGTCACCTGGGAAATGACTCCTGTGTGTACATCCTCTCCATCTCTCTCTGTGTGTCTCGCTCTCAGGAGGTCATCACACTGGGGCCAGCGGGGGCACGGCAGGAGTGGGGAGTAATGAAGGAGGCAGGTTGCACCGCCGAAAAGGATGGAGCGAGGGATCTGTCACAGCAGGTAAGACCCTCCCTCGCTGCCAACGCTAATGAAGACTGTGAGAACACTCCACTGTCTCTCTGTCTCTCGTCTGTGCCATCAGTTGAGGGTTCGGGGATTAAGAAAGTCACGGAGGGGGGATTCACGTTCCCTTTTGAAGTGCTTTTATGTTGAGACCTCAATGGTGGATCTGTGCGTTGTCTAGCCTTCGCTTGTTGAAAGTGCACTACCAAATTGGACAATGGCTTAGCGGGCTATTGATGCATTGGCAGATGATCAGAAATTACCGTTCTGACATTGAATTGAAGTTGCATATAAGTATGGCAGAGACGGTGGGTACAGTATGCACATTATCAACCCTGTGTGAGTGCATATCGCAATTGGATGATGGCATAATGGAATACTGAATCATACATATTTTTCACATACCCAGCCTTTATTTGCTGTCTGTAAGGGGAGTGATAAAGGGACTTTGAGAAGATGATCCAATCATCTGAAAACTAAAGTGCCACTGTGTGCTGGACTTCAACTATTAAAGATGGAGTGCCGCGATTTTTATGTAACACATGAAAAACTGGAAGAAATGTTTTTAAAAAATCACGGCACTTCATCTTTAAAGACCTCACTGTGGAAGGAACTCAACACGTCAAGCTAAAGCACGGATGAAAATCTTCCTTCAGCCACGGTCGCTGCCGATGGTGTGGTACAATTCACTGCTGAGAAGACAAAGGAAGCGCAAAGGAACTGAAACACGAAGGTTTCAGTGCGGTTCACAGAATGTCTGCATACCAATCGGGGCAAAGCCCACCTGCAGCACCTGCCATCCCACAGTTTACCATTACCCACAGTGCATTCCTTTTTTCCTAAAGCTTAGGCTTTCAGCAAAAAATAAATAAAAATAATAATAATAACTCTACTTTACCTTAATGTCTATTTTGACCCCTGGGAGTCTCTTTGCTCTGTGGATTGTTTGTGCATCAGAGGCATGGCTGCTGATCAACAAGTTGAATGGGTCTTTCTAGGGAAAGAACCGAATGGTAATGTTTTATTATGGATGCTTTTTCTTTTTTAAGCTTGCCAACAATTCTGCCAACACTGGCTTCATTGTTCTACTTACAATCTCTGTACAGAGCACACAGTGACTGATTAGGCATATTAATTTAAACATGTTCATCCGCACGCACACGCACACGTGTGTGCACACACACGCATGGCTTGCTTGCTTGCTTGCTACCTCACCAACTGACTCGCTCTCTCTCTTGCTTGCCTGCAAGCAAACTCACTCACTCACTCACTCACTCACTCATCATCTTGTTCTAGCGTTGCCTCAGTACCCAGCCGTTTGTTTCTTTGATTAGTAATTCAATGGCTGCAGGTTACCAGCCCACTTGACAATTTGGTTTAGAGATTTTTTGTTTCACAGAGAAAGGTTACTGAACCGTGTCTCAGAAAAGGATGTCCTCAAGGATCCCAATGCCCATAAGGTTCAGATAGGCCAGCATTTAGCATGTTATTGCTTTTTAGTATTTGACTAATGCTTCACCAACCTCTGAGCCAGAACAATATGAGGCCCAGAGTTCTCACTCTCTGGGTTTAGGCTGTTGTGCGGCGAAGCCCTAGGTGCTGGGGTGAAACGCATCCTGGGTAAGAGGCTCAATTAAAAGTGGGGATCCCACGGCATGCCGGAGGCCCTCTGTGGTCTCCCGTGGTCTGAATAGAAAGTGTCAGGAGGCGCTAAAGCGTTGAGCGGTGACCGTCAACTCAGACTGACAGCATGTCATCTTTCCTCTTTAAGCTTCACCAAGCACCGCTGCCCCCCACTTCTCCCTCTGTCTCCTCTCCTCTCCTCTTCTTCTCCCTCACCCATTGCCCCCTCCCAGTCTGTACATACTGCACATACCAAAGATACACGACATAGACATTAGTCTCCCACGCTTTACGCTGGGAGGCTGTTATGTACTATGCCTCAAAATGCTTGTTCAGTTTGTGATTGGACCCTGTTGATTGACTTGAGATTTCAGCTGTAGGTGAACTCTGACCCTTTTGTATAAATTGACTTGAATTCACTTGATGTGAATGCTCTGATGAAGGCTGCATATCCGAAACGCGTAAGCGTTCCTTTTTGGTGTGTGCCAATAAAGAAATGGAAATGTGAGTACTTTGTCCACCGCTTGTTTAAATTTTGGATGTGCTACCTTTTTGGGGTTTTTTTAATTCCTGTTTTTTGATGTATACTGGATTTGGGTCTGGCACTCCACTGAAAACCATTGCTGATGCGCAACCTCTTTTTCTCATGCTGTTATGTACTGTTGGCAATCAGCACACCAGCTTAGGCTGACTCTATACTCCATTGTGTGACAGTGTCATGCACCAAAAATACCAGATCTACAAGCTCACAACACAACTCATTGCGGATGTGACACGTGCGACGAAGTATACATAGGGCTAGCGAGGCAGGAACAGAATACTGTATACACGCACGTATGCACTGCAGTACTGTAAAGTAGGTATTACATGCAGCCACACGCGGGCAAGCCGTAATTAGCGGGCAGTAGTCCAGCACAGAGCCCTGGTGGTTTGTGTGGTAAACCTCCCATTACCCTCATTAGACTACCATTGGTGGTATTCGCCTGTCACAACCAATTATTCTGCACTCTCACTACAGTCCAGTAGCACTGCTCTAGTCATACAGGTAGGCCATTCGGAGCTCGTAGCCTCCTCCATACACCTCAACAGATGCCGTCTTTATTTTAAGACGTTGTCGTTTTACGCTCATTTGGTGAGGTGAAAGCATTTAAACAGTCCAAATCTGTCTAAGCTAAGCAGCCATTAAAAAGAGAGGAAGGAAAAATAAAGATTCGGGGTTGTGGGGTGGGGGTTGTAGATGATGGGGGGGCACAATCTGGCACAATCTGTCTCTAATACATTGAGAGAGACCTTAGGTGCAGTGATTCTGTGCCGCCTGGGTGCAGTCGTTTCTAATCAGTTGTGTGAGTGGACGTTTGCTTCTGTAGGTTCTCTGTGCTTGGCTGAGCCTTGGCTTCTCTGATCGGCTCACCGATTGAAAGTCCCTGATTAGAATGCTGGACTTTCTGCATCTGAGCTGTGGAGGATTCACGTATACCTTTAGCACCCGTATGGGGTGAGTCGCTTGGTGGGACATTCTGTCAAGTATGTTTTAAAAGGGACAGGACATATACCCCCCCTTTTCCCCTCACTGTATATGTTTCTTTTCCCTTTTTACCTCCATTATGATGAATTCCTGTTCTGTTCTTTGTCTATATAGAAGTGTCTATTTGTACGTCTCTAAATGTTTTGATGAATTGAACATGGTGGACCCTGTTGTAAACAAGTGTAATGCTTAATTGGGTCGTCCACTCACAGTTAACAGCCTTTGTATTGAGTTTGTGCTTGAAATGTACTGTAATTCTGCAAACTGTTAATAAAATTTTCAATCAATCAATCAATCAATCAATCAATCAATCAATACATATTGCATGTAGAGCCTACAGCATGCATAAGAGTCAACCCTGTAATTGTAGTTTGATTGTAAATGTCATCATGGTTCAATTTGCAGATAAGCTCCTTCTCTACAATAGGTATATATCAACAATGTATTACATTATTCATAATTAAGCACTTTCCTTGCTGTCTCACATTTTACAGTTTACTCAAATTATTTGTATCATCTCCTCCCAATTTTGAAATAGCGAGGCATGTCCACAAACATCTCTGTAATGGATCATTGACCAGGCTGTGTGATACTACTGATATTTTAGGAGCAGTTCATTAGAAACTCAGTCACTGTTGTTTTGCCATTGCCTCCCTGCACTGTATTAACTCAGCAACAGTTTCTATCCCACAGCGGTAGCCACACTAAACGCTGCTAAGAAATGATCTGTTGCATATTACATGTTTTTTTTGTGCTGGTTCGTTAAGTACAATCAGGGTTTTGTGCAATAACAGCTGCAACTAAGGGTGTACTGTGCAATATATGTCGTGAAATAGGGATCTGTGCAATAACATGAAGTACAGTTATGTGTGTGTTTTGTTGTAGTAGCTTTTATAGTTTTTGTTATAGCCAGTTTATGATGCACTGATTGGTTGGCACTTTTAATTTCGTTGTACTTGTTGCAATGACAATAAAGATCTATCTATCTATCTATTAAGTCACATTATTTCACAGAGACTTCATTCAAGTTGTGATTCATGGACAGTTTATCTTGTTGACTAAATCAATGGGGTACATTAATCTCTGGTATACCTAAGGCTGATAATGTTGTGTCAGACTGTCCAGCCCTCCCTCCAACACCATCGTCTCAAACAACATATCTTGTAAACTACAGGCTGGATTGCCACGGTACATCTAGGTTCATGTACCGTCCATACTGATTTTTGATGATCCCTTTTGCCTAGCATCACTCCAGCCACTTGCACATAATCTTAATTTATAATTTAACTTCATTTATAATCTAATACTCAGATTGCAGGATGAACCCTACTGATTTTGGTGATAGAGGAAAGCCATATTTTTGACGATACAGTAAAGCCATATTTACTGTATACTGAGCTTGTAGATTGGCTATTTTTGGTGGTTCCAACCACTTCTGGCCCATTGGGTGTAGGAACAGTGTCACCTTTACTTTTGTATTTATCAAATGTGGAATATGTTCTTCGATCATATACAGTACTACTACACAATTGCACTGTGAAATTTGGAATCAGAGAGCATTTTCTATAAATGCAGACAATGGGGATTCACTTAAAGGTGTAGGGAAACGGAAATGGTGGGCATTTTATTTTGAAGTTTCAGACGGTTTCAGCTGGAAACACCACTCTGACGTTTCTGAACCAATCAGAGCGTCGCATCCCTTCAGGCGATGGGACGGTAGCTAGGGACAGTAGCTATGCGTCTATAGTGTGTGAAAACGTGTACGTCACCAAGAGGGGGGCGGCGTCTGAAAAGCTAGGGACGGCCCTCTCGTGGGCATTAAATTCTAGCCCACATCACTCAGAATAGAGTGACGGTGGTATGTTTTTGTAAATATTAAGCTCGTTCTTGGCGATAACATAGTGAACAAACACCAGGATGGATAGAAAGAACGTCGGGCCCAAATACATTACAAGGACAAGGAAAATGTTGTGAACAAACACGGCTGTGCTTAGATACTTGCGCTCGTGCGCCGTACAGCCGAGATCCAAGCCATTCTACGTCTTTTTGTAAACTCGTCAATCTGGGTTCCTTGATGCTGTCTCCATGCTGGAAAGCTGAACATCTAATTCCGTTTTCTGGCTCATTTCCTCGACGCGACCTGCTGTGGCACTTATTTACTGAGCAAGTCTGCACCAAGTCTGCACCATTGTCAGTTTATAAAAAGAACGTATACAAGCACACGGATAGTCGCTCAATGTAAACAAACCAGCAAGTATGGCGGCCTCTAACACGTGACACATATGTTGACGCCCCCTCCAGGAGTTTTGGACTGACTTGTTTACAAGTCAGATAGTCGGCCAGCTGTACCAGTTTACTGATATGTGGCTTATTTCTACCCTATAATGGTTTCAGATTCATATTTTAGCGTGATGATTAAGTTGAAACCGAGTAAAACACTGGCTGGATGTTATCTTGAATGGGAATAAAAACGGAGGATTACTGTAATCAGTAGCAGCTGTGTTGGACAGTGTTGGACGGATGCGGAGATATGGGGAATTAAACGGGTGAGCTTCATTTGTATTGGCTTTTATCGATGTGTATCTCTACACGTCATCACGCAGTACGTTTTCGTTTTCAGGAAGTAATTCAAATTCGATTTTTATGGACTTTTGATATAAAAATACACAACAATGAAAATGTACCAATTTTTTTGGCATCCATTGTTAGGTATGCTCATATGATGACCACGGATGTGGTCTAAAAGTGTGAAAAACACTTGTGTATTCACTACGCCTTTAAAGGACCACTTCACCACTTTTCAACTTCTCTTCCTATAATTGGTCCTCACTAATGTTCATGATAAAATACCAAAATTTTTTCCTACTCAGTCTGTGTCTCATAGGAAGGCTGTGGGCAGTTCAGAAACCCGTCCACCAGTGACATCATCGATGGTGAATCCAAGCTAATAGAAACGGCAGGCTTTCTTTTCCTGAAAAGTTGCAATGCAAAAGTTGAAGCCATCGTTCTCACGATAATAAAAAGCTAAATATATTTTAAAACAAATCTTGTTTTAAAAAAAATATGCCTAATGAGGATGTCACTGGTGGACGGGTGTCCGAACTGCCCAAAGCCCTCCTATGAGACACCGACTGAGTAGGAAAAAATGGTGGTGTTTTATCATGAACATTAGTGAGGACCAATTATATGAAGAGATGTTGAAAAGTGGTGAAGTGGTCCTTTAAGAAAAGCTTTCAGGACAAATTTGGGCAGAATCTGCCATATGAGATTTCCCTACATAAGGCACCTGTTTTCTGCTAAAAACCAATGAAAACCTATACAGTACATCTCCATCCGGTGCAATGCAACCTCTGAGAGTAAAACATAATTCAATGAATGCAGACCCTGGACCAAGTAAGTTCATGTTGGTATTCAACAGATCATTTCCCCCGAGCCCCCGGCCCTCTCTGTTTACTCAGCAACAGCCTGACGCTGTGCCCCAGGAGGGAGATTTGGTTTGGGGAAGCAGAGGAAACCTTAGGAGGCTGGCTCGTGGATAGAGGGAAGGAAGCAAGGGGGGAGAGATAAAGCTGGAGAGAGATGGGAGCAAAGAGAGATCATGAGAGCATGGTCTAGAGAAATGAATGAAAATGTCATTCAGAGGAATGGAGAAAAGATGTAGCCACATGTAATGAGATCTAAAAGGAAATATACATGTAGCAAAGAGGGAGAGAGAGAGCCAAGGATAAAAAAGGATGTAAGAGAGAATAAAAGAGAGAGAGAGACGATGGGTAACATCTTATTAGGTATGACTACACCCAGCTGTGTACTTTCACCCTGAGCCCTTACTGTTGTAAGCCTGATTTATATCTTTGCTGTATGAAATAAATAACGGTAATGGGTCGCACACCCCAAGACTGCATTTCAATAATTTATTCTTGCATTGATATATTTATAAGAATGCATACAAGTACAGGTACAGGTATATTCCCAAAAATATAGTGGAAAAGTATTTTTTACCCCATAATTCAAAAGGGGAAACAAATATATTCTATTATTATTATTATTATTATTATTATAATTATAACTTAAAAAAAATACATTGCATGGATGCACCTGGGACGTATCCTCAGTGATGTTTCCTGAGGTCAACGGGTTTCGGGGCTACCAACATCATACTCCTCACTCAGGCGACCCAGCCGGGGTTGATCAAATCCCGACTTACGTCCCAGTAGCTACCCTCGATCAGTCCATCAGGGAATGAGCAAGGCCACACAATCCGTTGCTCCGGAACTACGTACTCTGCCGGGACTGGGAGAACCAAGTTCTGGCGCGTGGAAGGACTAGGCTCTGTGGGTTGACTCCTGTCCGGGCCCCTCCTACGTCTCACCAGGTCCACTCCTGCTCTCACCAGGCCCAGGACCTGTGCGTTGCACCAGACTCCCAGCACCAGGCACTCCATTCAGGAGTGGTGGATTATAATGGCCCTCCTAAAGGCCTCACAAGGTTTGTTGGGCTTCCTCCTCACGGAGGACACAGGCTGGGGCGCTAACCCATACTGCTCACCCGGGTGCCGTCTACATTCCGGCTGTCACCCGTCTCTTCGGTGGTCACCAGACTATACCTGGTTGTCACATAGTCTATTCCTATGAGTCACTATAAATAGAATAACTATAACAAAAAAATACATTGCATGGATGCACCTGGGACGTATCCTCAGTGATGTTTCCTGAGGTCAATAATAATAATTTTTATTATTGTTATTCTTGCTGCTTGGCACTCAGCATCAAGGGTTGGATTGGGGGTAAGTCCCTGCGACTAACGTCATGTCCAGGGGGTGTACTTGTACATCAAGCTGCCTCACACTACAGAAACATGAGATAGGCTCCTGCCCTATATGGGCCTCATGGCTCTGCAAGGCTACAGTAACTTATAATGGCATACAGATATAAGGCAAATCTAAAATCCGCAGTATCTCAGAATATTACATAAGACCAATCAAAAAAATGATTTATTTTACACCATGACCATCTGAAAAATATGTTAATTTATGTACTCAATACTTGGTCTGGGCTACTTTTGAACAAATTACTGCATCAATGCGGTATATCATGCAGACGATCAGCCTGTGGCACTGTTGAGGTGTTATGGAAGCCTTAGCCCATGCAGGTTTGCTTTGATAGCAGCCTTCAGCTCATCTGCATTGTTGGGTCTGGTGTCTCTCATCTTCCTCTTGACAATACAACATAGAGTGCATCATTTACTAGTAGTTTAGGCACCGTGGAGACACAACACCCCAAAAACATTACTGACTGTGGAAACTTCATAGACTTGGATCCTGTGCCTATTCACTCTTCATCCAGACTCTGGGACATTTCTTTCCAAAATGTAATGCAAATTTTACTTTCATCTGAGGCAGTGTAAAAGAGAGCTGGCTCTCATCACCCTCTCCGCCTGAACACTGGTCTACTCCTGTTTGCTAAGCAGTATAGTAGCCCAGTCTGCCAGGACTTTCACCGTCTTCTCTTCGTCTCAAAATAGCTGTGCTACAAATCACTAGTAGCTAAGGTGTTCAAAACACCTCTTCAAAAGATAAACCCATTACAAGTGGCTTCCGTCCATACATGTACATCTTAGTACTGTATAGCTCCCCTACAGAGCTGTTGTGTAACGTGCGCACAATATTATGTTTTATTAAATATGCCATTAATAACTTATAATATTATACTATAACACCTTTGACTCATTCTGTAGCCCAGCGACACACCATTTGTGCGACAAAAGACTAACACACTGTGTAAAGTACACACACTCCGTTACCCACCGCCGATGGCCTGCTTGTACGAGGCTATCAGGAGTGACCCTAATTAAAACCTTAAAACTAAATCTGTATCGCGTTCACAAGCACAAGTTTATGCAGTGTGCGTAAAGTCCCGGCGCGGGCATCAAAGCCAGCACGGGAGACTCCCTATGCCTCCCACATGTCCGCTCGTCCCGAGCTCACTTGTATGAGGCGTCAGGGATTGAGGGATACAGGGGAAGATATATAAACACACTCGCAACTTTTAATCTATGGCTTTTATGAGGCAGAGATTTATAGCTGCTTTTCCACTTGTATGTGCACTGCGCAAACTCTCGTGAAGACTGGTCAGGTCATAGCATACAATTATCACATTGTTCCGCCTGCATGAGCCCGTATGGAATACCGGGACGCAAGGGGTTAAATGTTAGAATACAGTATACATGTGTGGCCAATGTACTTCAACCGGCTCTACTGAGACGTTGAAATATAGCCACTTTGACCTCTTTGGACTGGCAACGTATGCGAGCCTCTTCAGCCTGTCCTCCCTTTCTCCGTCCGTGGAAGGATTGAGAGAGGTGGCGAGCCACTATCATCATCAAAATAACCATTCCTGTACTTGCGGATCGGGGCGTGCCCGGATCCCCATACCTTGCCGTCTTCCTCCCCGCTCGGGGAAAGATAAACACCGGCAGGCTGTCACTAAGCATTCAGTTGTTAAATCAAACTAAACTTACCCCACGGAGTGACAGGAAAAACACAGACAACGAACATACTGTATTATTGGCTAATCAATAACACGGGAGGCCATCGTAGATTACACTGAAGTATAAAAAAATAGGTTTATTCAAGTCAAATCAAATGAATTTACAAAATAGTAAAAATATAGGAGACAGAGGACTCGGTCAGCCTGCAAAAATAGTACAACTCCCTATTCTGGTTGAGTGGGAGATAAAGCTTAGAGGCGAGCAAGCAAAAGTCTTCTGACTGAACAAAGGCACGTTCATACTTTTAAGACCTCGGTTCACATAGCGTCATTTTTAGAGATATGACCCTGTCCAGGCGTGCTCATAGCAAGGGGCACGAGCAAACACATCCGTGGACCCACATCTGTCCAGCGTGAACGCGTAAAGGGTTCCTGCAGTTCATTTCTAGCCAAGGTCAACAGCGTGAACACGTTTCTGGGTTACTACAGTTCATTATTCAACTCTGCTGCTATAGGAGAAATACAATATACAGCGACTGCAATAATGTAATGAATGCATAGATTTAACCCATCGGCTGCCTTGCAAAAAACACTGTTTCATGAGTATAATACATGTGGGGTCAGAACACATCATTTAAAACAGTAGTACAGTAACACACGTTTTATGTCACACAAGCATAACATATGTCCTCGTTACTGAGACGCTCGGGGGTGGAGATCTTTGGGGCCACATTGGGGCGTCACTGGTTCGCCACTCACAACAGGCAGTAAGTTGTGTAAAACAAGCCCTGACCAAGTATTTAGTGCATATTTTTCAGACGGTCGATGTTTCTGTATTAAAAATATTATTTAACTGGTCTTATGTAGGGATGGAGCTTGTTAATTGTTATTGATAACGAGCACCTTATCGATCAGGCTTATCGAGCCGGGTTCGAGCCCACTATCCACTATTTTCCACTATTTTGTGGAAAGACAGGAGACAACAATAAATTCTGAACAAAACCAGTATCTTTGTTTGTTGGCCAGTTAGTGGCTGACCACCATCTAAAATTAAATGAAGATGACAAAAGTAAATAAATATGGTTACCTAACATTATAACAAACATTTGTTTGTGCAATACGTGTTAAATGGCTTTATATTGTGAATAGTACTGTAATAATTATAATAAAATCTCTGTATCTTCAGGTCTTTATAAACAGAAAATGTGTATTTATTTAACCAAAACATATCACTACATTTACTAGGGCCTTCGTGAATGGGGGGCGGGGGGGGGGGGGAATATAAAATGAATAATATTTGTTATTATCCAAATCCAAGTCTCTTCACCAAAAAGAGCTTGTAGATCTGCTAATTATGCCGAATGTTCCCCTCAGAATATAGGCATGCTGGCGTTCAGGTGGTTAACCAACAGAAAGAGACCATTGCAGAGGCAGCTTGAGAACACAATAACTATATTGCCTTCCCCAGTCTTGCATACATTACTCTGCATACTGTCAGTATTGCATGCTTTTCGGAACAAATTCATGCATGGTATTTGAATTGAACTGAATACGTTGTTCATCCTCTAAGTTATTTTTGTCACCAGCCAACGCGGAAAGAAAACACTATACAATACGCATATTAACTTTGTTGGTTGAAAATTCCATTTCTCTTTCTAAAACATGATTTATTTATCCCAGAAAAGCAGACTCATCACAGCAATAGTTTTGTGGAGACATTCAGCTGCATAACCACACACAAAACTATTACTCTCTTCCTCCTCTCTCTGCTTTCTATGAAACCCATGTCTACAGTTGGAGGCCATCGATATTGTCCCTTATCATTTGACCCATTTAGGCCTGACCTCAAAATTTTAAAAAATCCTTCTAAATCCTCCAGTTTTCTGAAATAAATATTTTCACGATTTTTCAAAAATAGCAGACCTACAAGCTCGTAGCGCGCCACTCGGTGGCGCGCTATGAGCTTGTAGATCTGCTATTTTTCAATAGCTAAATTATAACATAATGTTTAAAACACCAAAAGGGGTTCCCGCCCAAAATGGGTTAACTGTCCTTTTGCGCAGATCACGCAAACCTCAGCAAAAAGAAAAGGACAATATCGATGGCCTCCAACTGTATAATGCATTATAAACGTGCATACAAAACATTATAATCTTCTTGCAACACACTAACACTGTATCATTTCAATTATAAACATTCATAAGAAGAAAAAAGAAAAGAAAGAATAACGGGTGGAGTTAGCTGGTTTTGGCAGACAGTTTGAGGATCCAATGGAGTTAGAAGGTTTTGACCGAAGCGCTTTTTAATACTATTCATTGGTTCAATATTTTTTTAACCAACACACAGACGTAAAGAGTGTTCAATAGCACTAATGGTATGAAATCAAAAACCTGAAAAAGGAGTTTGCTGGTTCCTGCCGGACAGCGACAATATTATAAATCACTTCATGACTTAATATGTCAAGTATCATAATACTTAAAGGACCACTTCACCCATTTTATCTTCATATAATTGGTCCTCACTCCTCACTAATGCTCATTATAATATGGTACAATGTTTATCTACTGGACAGTTCAAAAACCCCACCTACCAGTGACATCATTGATGAGGATTCCAAGCTGCACTGCACGCACTCTCTCCCTGGAAAGAAAAAAAATCAAATATAACAATTGAAGTTTTTTTGTTTTTTTTTTAGATCAAACGTGCCTAACAATGATGTCACTGGTTGGCGTGTTTCTGAACTGTCCACAGCTTTCCTCTGAGACAAAAATGGTACGATATCATAATGAGCATTAGTGAAGTCCAATTATATATAGGCCTATATCAGGGGTGGGCAACTTTGACGATGGAGAGGGCCACTATATTTCCACACTCACTCCCTAGGGCCATATATTACTGTCGTATATTCGAATTGAAATCCTGAATTTGCTATTTTTGAATTGGAATACTGAAAATAACATTTTTATGTAATTTCAAATGCCTTTAATTATACTTGTGTTGAGCATTGAGCTACTAATTTAGACTGTAAGTAATTAAAGCGGGTCATGTTTGCATGTTGTGGAATTGTAAACAGCTGAAACCAATATTATCTCAGTATTCTGACATTAACCTGAGGGCCAAATTAAGTGAAGGTGGGGGCCGCATGTGGCCCCCGGGCCGCCAGTTGCCCACCCCTGGCCTATATAAAAAGAATAGTTGAAAATGGGTGCAGTGGTCCTATAATAACTGCTGGACCCTCATGGACGCTTTTAATGACAAGGATAATTTTATAATGCATCACAATCACTGTTACACATAATGCTTTACAGTGTGATTAATAAGTCATTATCAGTGGTTATTGGGTGCTTTAAGTAATGACATTCCTGGAGATGTAGGCAGAAACATGGGGGCTTATTCTGCCTTTATTTGATAGTGTATAGTAAACTGAGATGAGGAGTGACACGCACTCACGCAGCAAAGGTCGTCGGGATCGGGAGTCAAACCTGCGACACTGGCTGGATTAGCAGCCTATAGGTGCCTGGACCGCTAGGCTGGCCCATGCCTGGCAGAAACATTTTTGAGTATTTGTTAGTGCTATAATTAACTATAATTATACAGTGTTACAGAATATAATGTATTATTACATGGCTTGGTTGAATGCTTGATTCTGATTGGTCAATTACTGAATTCAGCGTTGTGTTATTTCTGGATGATGACCGCTGGGCTCAATAACAGACCACTGTCTAATCAAAGACTCGGAGCACCTGCTCATATCAGTCTGCGTTGCTTGATTTTGTGCTGCATTCCAACATGACAGCCATGTAAACAAGCACACCATGTCATTTACAACTAAACATTGCTCTCAAGAATGTTTTTGAAGACATTTGAAGCGAGAAATACACAATGCGGTAACCGGAAATGTATTCTATTTGATCAACACTTCAATCACACTTTGATCACCGTGTCTGCCCAGTGCAACACTGCATACTTTCATTACCATAAGCAAAGAAATACTTTGTTTTGTTGTTACTTTTGGGTTTATCTATCTATCTATCTATCTATCTATCTATCTATCTATCTATCTATTTATTTTACTAGAGCAGTGCCCATTGGGCACTGGCCTACTTGGAACGATGCAAGTTGGAAATGCATGCCCCACCCAGTTATTATGTACGTACACACATACGTACAGACGTACAAATGGTGGTGCATTTATAGATATAGATTAAGTAGCCGTGTAATAAGCGGGATAACATACGCAATATTTCTCAACAACTACCGCGGCGGCGTATATTATCCCTTGTGCTTATGTGTATGTTTATCATGCATTATAGACACAGGCTTCATAGGAAGTGTATAACATTATGGGTTCACCTTTCTCTAGTCTAGTGGTTCCATTTGCATTATTAAACCCCATTTAGGCGAAATTTTAAAAAAATCTTCTAAATCCTCCAGTTTTCTGAAATAAATATTTTCACGATTTTTCAAAAATAGCTAAAGCATAACATAATGCTAACACCAAAAGGGGTTCCCGCCCAGAATGGGTTAATCTATGGACAAAAATAATGCGGCTGCAGAATACTAGCCTAATTGCCTGCTGCCAAAAGTCTAATTTCTTTACACAGTAACATCATGTATCAACTACTAGCATTTAATACTTTCCCTTATTTCACTGATTAAAATACCTGATTATGCTAAAAAGGAAAAAAAAGTTCTAACTTTCTTGGTCTTAAACACTTAAACCACATAGTTTTAGTGAAATAGACCTGAGTTGCAACTTTACATTCCCCCCCCCCCGCCTATACCAAATATCTTTGCCAAAACAGGTGATCTACAGCTCACAACATGGCTGGAACCAAGCCATGCATGCTCCTGGTGAATTATGAACATAAAACATTTGATTCTGTTTTAAACAAAATAATTAAAAAGCGCAAAAAAGGGGCGTTTATTAAATATAGTGTAATATAATTAAATATTCAAATGTTTTGTAGTTGTTGTTCTTTTATGATTCACCAGGACCCGGGTGGCTTGGTTTCAGGCTTAAAGTAATTTATATAAATATTTTATGGAATCTCAATGGGAAACATGAATGGGTTTTCTATCTGTGGAACCCCAAAATGGCCACCACTGCTATGCCCTATAGGCAAATGGTTAAAGATGGAGTGCCATGATTTCTTTCCACACTAAAACATGATCATCACTTATTATTATATAAGGAGGAAGATCTTTTTTTCAAATAAGTGTACAGTATTTGCTAAAATGCTGTTTTTAAGTGGACACGCCCACCAGTTCATTAAGTATGCCTGGTTTGCCTGGTGGGTGGTGATGGGTGGTGAGTGATTCACCTGAACTGAGGCTGCACGCACAGGGGTTGTTGTATGATAAAGGGGGAGTAGTTAGGGGAGGGGATGCTATTGTGATGTCACTATATCACAGTTTTTTTTCATTGGCACGTTTGACTGTCAAGGTTTCAGCCTCCAGGAAGAAACTCTAAATACAAAGGGAGACATCATTGCACATGACAACCACACCTAAGGGTCTAATGAAGTACTGTCACCTCATAAACACATGAAACACTGGAAAAAATAAAAAAATCATGCACTCCATCTTTAATGTGCCACCTGTTTGACGCTCATCCCAAAACACAAACTCTTAAGGTGGTTTCACACTGGGCGCGTTTTTCGGAAAACCGATGGAGAAACGCTGCTAGAAATCCGAAATGATGCGCTCGGTGTGTGGGGACCTTTACTGTATGTTGAAGATGCGGGGGCCCGTTCTCTGTGTGCTCCTTTGCATAATTCCACAGCATGATACTGCTCTGTTGAGTCTGCATTGATCTGTTGTATGGAAATAGTACAATGTCTGATCGATTGGCTTGAACTTGTTGGGACTGTGCTCAGCATGCAGGGTCTGAGCAGGAGCCCAAAGCAGACACCAGCAGAGAGGAGGAGGTCTGTGGGAGGTCTGTGGGAGCGTGTGAGTCAGCACTGGTAGAGTTTCACCACCTTGTCCTTGACAAGGTGGGAAGACATTGTCTTTGAGAAGCAAAGATCGGGCGTGTCGGACTTATCGTAACGTCAATTGATTTCCACTTAATACATACACAATCAAAGAAAATATTTGATTATGAATGGCTCCACAGGAATTCATCAGGAGATATCTTTATTGACGCTTGCACCCTTTTGCAATGTTGCGGCAGCCCACAAACAGACATTGATTCTGAATTCGTCCTGCAGACGATTGAGAATCGATTCCTTTTTTGTGTCGCCTAGATCTCCTGCCAAGTACAAGCCCTGCAAATGTTCTACCTCTCAGTAGAGAGAAAACGACTTTGTGTTCCCAGGCAAAAAAAAAAATCAACACTCAAGGCAATGTTTTTTCCCCTATGGTTCAGCACCCTAATTGAATTTTTTAATAACGTTCACCAGAAGAAGAGGAGGTAGTTTGCTCTCTCTCTCCCTCTCTCTCTCTCTCTCTCTCAGCTCAACCTCACTTCTGGATTTACAAGACATTAACATTCATGGAGAGAATGAGCCTCTCTCCATCAAGAGGAAGAGAGGGGAAAAAACATTGTCAGGAAGCAATTGTCTGTAAATGAATGGCAGGGTCACCCACCACAGTAAAATGTTAATGAGGGACACTGGTTTTGGAATGTAGGCTATGTAGCAGGACTGTGGAGGAGCCATGCGTGAATGCAGTGGCAGCAGGCATCTATTACATGTTCCTGTGTAGCAGGACTGTGGAGGAGCCATGCGTGAATGCAGTGGCAGCAGGCATCTATTACATGTTCCTGGCATAACCACTGAAAACAAACTTGTTGCAATATGGTAACAATTTCAGATAGTTTTTATAGGAGAAGCCACGTTCATGATGAATATCATATGTCAGTGAAAAATACGTGTTCACATTTCACACATTCAGCAGGGCGCCTGTCTAGGGTGACTGAATTAGTGTGTAACAATACAGCAGCGCAATTGAATAGTAAATGGCCAGCATTTTATGCAGCCATGAGTGCAGTCAATTCCACAGATCATGCCACGATCATTTATTTAAAAAAGAAAGCAGCCTTAATAAGAATCCTAAGAATAAGATTCAATATTGGTAACCAGACGGTGTACAATGGGATTTGGTGCAACTGGACTTTGCAGGGCTAGATGGTGCAAGACCCTCATATGAAAGTTGTGATAGGTTTGGAGGACACATTTTCTGAAATGTCACCTCATATCTAGCTCATGCTGTATTCGGTTAGAGACCACCACTCCACAGACAAGCTATAGAAACAGCATAACCTTTCGGGAGCTCTTTTTTGCCCCATCAGCAGTTCCTGGCAACCATACACAGCGATAGTTCTGTACACATCCACTCCTTGTAGACATTCTCCAGAGTATATACGACACGCCTCAAGTAACATAACCACAACATATCACTCGGCACATTTTCCCATTGTTTTGTGCCATCCGAACAAAGCCGTTCTCTATACGATTGCTCTCCAAGGTAAAGTTAGTGTTCATTGCAAAGCTGCAAGCAGGTTTTCAGCTTGGGGAATTGATTATAGTCCAAAGATGAGTTATTCAAATGTGCTTCCTGCTCTTAATGAACACCATATCTATCATCTGTGCCTCATTAGGTGTCACATAAGCACAGTCCATCATAGACTCATATCCCCATGATTCATGGCCTCATCAAATGAGTGTTATCGTTTGTGGAGTACTTTTCCCATGTACTTCGTAGTATGAATGATAATTCCGGAAGCTAGTATGTCACATAGCTGTCTGCTATGGTATACTGCCTGTACTATCACTCAAGCATAAGCAAAATAATTAAAGACTTAATTTAAAACAGCACTGCCATCATCACACAGATTCTCTGATTTATAGTGCTATCTTATAGCTCTTTATAGTGCTATCTCGCAGTGCACAGCGTGACATTTGGACATTCTAACACTCCCACAAGCAACATAAAAGTCACATCCGTGTGAACTGAGCGGTGCAACTATACTTGTATTGTGATAGTTACTGTACTGTACTCTGTACTGTACCGTACAGTGATCTGTACTTTACTATACTCTAGACTGGACTGTACTGTGGACTGTTCTGTACTATTGTAGCGGTGTGCACTGCTCAAAAGGATAACTAAGCTATGGACTCCAGTCAGTGAACAATGACAACAAATATATTTTATGATTAGCGTTGGTTGCAGTTTAATTTTAAACACCAGTCTCATGATTGCAACCGCAATCCTCATACAGTCATCTTAGAATCGAGATTATGAAGAGCTACTGTATTGATTCGACAATGCAGGCTTACAAGTGTGTGAATTGAGCTCAGTTGAGTTGACTGTTCACTACATCCTAATCCCCTCACCTGGTCTTTCAAGCCAGCCTATCTATTCCACAATCTTCAAATGCTCCAGAGACCGTATGGAATTCAATCCATTAACATTTAAGAAGAAGAAGATGTCATCTTCCATCAGAAAATGACTCGAGACTGAAAGGTATTTGCCCAATACACAGTATTATGTAAAGATTTATATGAAATGTATATGTAAAATAAATTTTGGAATTACCATTTCTGCTCCGTAGCTAGGATTCAACTAATGTGTGTTCCAGTAGGAGTTGAGACTGCACAGGGGATACAGCAGTGAGGAAAGGACCAGATATCTATTACATTTGCTACACATTTTCAGAGCTGCTGAATTACAGATGGGTAGGAAGTGCAATAAATCAATCAATCAATCAATCAAGTCAACAGGTGACAACATGTGCTAGAGAGGCGATTCACTAGCAGGGAGCCAGCTAAGTTGTATAAGTGCTCCAGTCAATATTTTGTGCGTGCGTGCGTGCGTGCGTGCGTGCACACTGTGACCCCTGGCAGGGTTTATTAGAGCAACTGTCTCTGTGGTCTACATGCCTCCAACCTCTCAGGCAGCCACTGAGAAACATCAATTATACCAGTAGCAGCTATAGCCTATAACCACACTAGTATATTGCCATCACCGCAGGGGTAATTGGTCCACTATATACTTCCAATCCTGGGCAAGCCACAGCCTATTTTTTCCAGTCAGTCGACATTGTTCCATGTTAAACTTGCTATTCTAGCCCGTAGCTTCACTGTGGGGTCCTGCGAGATTGAACAAGAAGGGCGGTGGAGCGTTACACTGTATTTCATTCTACAGCAGCAGTGATCACCGATGGGGTGTTGTGAAATATTGATGCACGTCTAGAGCGGAGGCAGAGGCACTGCTTTCATAGCAGGAACCTTGGGCTTTACAGAGCAGCCAGTCGCCATGTAAGGAGTGCACACAGTGTAATTAGGGCTAATGTGTTTTTCCTTTGCATCTCGTCACAGATGTCAGGAAGGGGCAGCAACGCTTTAGCAAGCGGTGAGGTGTGGTGGGGGGGGGGGGGGGGGGGGGGGGGGGGGGGGGGGGGTCAGTGTCCCTGCCACTGTGTCAGTAACGGACACCCTGACTGTCACGGAGATCAGACCTGTGACCTTTCGGTTACGGGGCCATCACTTTATCTGCCACCACCTCCCACCACCGCCACCCCCCCCCCCCCCCCCCCCCCCCCCCCCCCGACTGACTGGGCAGCTCAATAATGTGACATGATGACAACTATAATTAAGTCCATTTATTACATAGACTAAGGTAATGCTAATGTCTCCTGTCATTTGTGCTTAATCCTTAACTTGACAAATATTAGTTGTGACACGCAGAACACACACACACACACACACACACACACACACACACACACACACACACACACACACACACACACACACACACACACACAGTCTTGCCATGAACAGGACATGCACACACATGCACTGTGACAATTAAAAAATCGAGTGTGATTCAGAGTGCGTGCGTTCGTGCCATGCGTGCGCACGCACGTGTGTTGTCATCGCGTCTCTACAGCAGATGAACGGTCAGTGGAACTACATGGGCCTCCTGTTCCAGAGCTCTGCGCTGGACATTTAGAGAGAGAGAGAGACAGCATATAAGACACTGTATAGAATGTACAGTACAGTATGTGCTCTCTGCACATACAGATTCACTTACTGTACACCAATATACAGCGATCACTTATAATACATACACTGTACTTATGTGTACATTCACGCACGCACGCACGCACGCACGCACGCACGCACGCACGCACGCACGCGCACACACACACACACACACACACACACACACATGCACACATGCATGCACAAACAGCAGGCCCTCTGGCTGGGGCATTGGGGCCAATTAGAAAGCCAAGACCAGTGCATCATGTGAGGGAACCAGCTGTCTGTGTGACTATCCACACAGTGCTCCCCCAGGCTCTCTCTGTCTGTCGTTCAGCCTTTCTATCTCATTCCTCCATCTCCACTGCAACTTTTATTTTCTTCTGTCTGCCTTCTATCTCTTGCCTCTTTCCTCTCGTTTTCTCCCTTGCTTCTTCTCTCTTTCTGTTTCTCAGTGTGTCTCTGTATGTATCATATTCTCTCTGTGCCCATGGATTCCCCCACACACATTTCTCCTTCCCCCTCTCCCCTGTCTGTCTCCTCCTCTGTAGTCACATCCCTCTCACCGCTCTCTTTGTAATGCTGCACCTGTCTCCCTCTCTCTTCTCCTTTTGCTCCCACGTCTTTCATTCCTTCGTTCTCGCTGTTCTCTACAGCTCTCCGTACTGTGTGTATCTCTCTGTTTTTGTCATGGCTCTCTCGTGCTCGCCCTCTCCCCTCCTCTGCCACTTAAAACAAGGCAACAGGCTGACTGTTGTGGCTGGCAAAACATTCTGGGTTTCACCTCGCTGTGCCAATCAATAGCATAGCAAAACAAACCTGTGTGCGTGCATGCATGCGTGCGTGTGAGTGCGAAACATCAATATGTTAAATCACTATAGTTTCGAGATGCAGGCCTTGATGGGTGTCAAGAGTTCAGACAAGTGCTTCACCTCGGCCATCTGGCGGGAGGGAGACACCTCAGAGGTTGGACAGAGGTGCAGCTGAGGGTGAAGACAATAGGAACGATCTTTCACTTGATGATACAAGCATGAAATTTGGCATGAACATTCCTCTGGGTCATCTCTTTAACTTTTTAAACCGAGCCAACCAAAAATCCAATACGGTGGTCATTTTCGACACCGGGCGCTGCACTCCCTGTAGGGGTCCAACTCGTGTGTCGAATTTGAAGTCGGTGGGGCGAACGGTTCTCGAGTTACGTGGATTACAGACGTACAGACAGACACACACACAGACATTGTGCATTTATAGTTAGATGTTGCCATCTTGTTGTAGCCCAAGTCTCCCTTCTAAAAGAGATTATTAATATATGTCAATGGGCAATGCCATGAGTTTCAGAGGGGTTTTTGAGTGGTGCAACCACTCCTTTACGGAGCTTTGTGTGTGGCTGGCTGGGTGGGTCTGAGCACGAAAACAACATGGTTGTTTTTCACCACCTGTGCACAACCTAACACACACAAACACACACACACACATATTAACTGTATATATGATGATTTCGGGTGTGCCAGTACAGTACAGTACAGTATCGTGACAGTACAGTACAGTACAGTAGAGGGACCACCACATGGTAACTCATTCATTTCTCTACCGTTTCGGACGCGGGGCGGCTCGCCGGAACCACCGGACCGGCACCCTGGGTGCGTTCCTGTGGGTCTGGTGATCCGGGGACAGCACAGCACCTGTCGTCAGCAATGTTTACATGTCGGGAGGAACGCAGTACAAAGTCACAAATTAGATCCAAACTTTGGATGCCAGAAGATCCACCAAGGACAGTTCTCCTATAGATTCCGATTTATGGAGCTTTGAAAATCCTGTTTGTAACCGAGGTAGACGGTGGTCAGACTTTTGTCCCATAGCTGGAAGTGACGGGTGTTGCCATAGCAACCAGATCAATGCCAAAAGCTGCCGTGGGACTCAACCATTACATACACGGAGTATATCGAGGGGGTATGAACATGCACGTAGTTGGCTGATAACGTCCCATAGCTGGGGGGTACGAGTATATTTGTATATGGCGCAGAAAAAGTTAAGAGGCTTAAGATGAGAGTCTGTGGTGTTCTGATACACAACATCTGCATAGTCTATAATAGGAAGTAACACAAGTATTCTTTTCCTAACATCAAAAGAAAAGCAATTAATAGAACGATAAAGTGAGCTGAGGCAACCATGTTTTTTTGTAATGTATTCCATATATGTGGTTTGAAGGTAAGCTCTGGGTCGAGCCACACTCCAAGATATTTAAGTCGACTTTCTCAAGATGAGAGCCATTTGAAAAATGTATGCATAATCCAAGTGTGCTTGCTTGACTGTGTCGTGTGCCAAACAGGTATTTGTGTCATTTGCGTCCGGGTAGCTCAGTTGGTAGAGCTCTCGCCTTTGGACGACAAGGTCATGGGTTCAAAACCGGGCACCGTGAACTTGCCGTAGCACCATAGCTTGACTCCTGTGGTAAGTGCTGGGAGCTGATGTTAGGTGTGTTGACAGAGAAAGATCGATGGTGGAATGGTGGAAGATGAAGAAAGAACAATGCTGTATGGAGTTCAGGGAGGAGATAAGAAAGGCAGCCACAGTCATGAAGGAAGTAAGCAGTAAGAGTAAAATGATGGGTAAGGCGAAGAGAGATGTGATGGAGGGAGAAAATGATTTGTACCAATTGGCTAGACAGTATAGTGTAACAGGTTAAGGTGAGTATAGAGAAGGAAATGTTCTAGCAAGCGAAGCCAGTGTATTGAGAATATGGAACATATGTGTCAGGAGTTATTTATGATAGAAGGCTACCAGTGAGAGGGAAGATGTACCTGTATAAGATTGTAGTGAGACCAGCCATGCTGTACGGCTTGGAAACGGTGGCACTGATGAAAAGGAGGCACAGCTGGAGGTGGTAGAATTGAGGATGCTATGGTTCTCATTAGGAGTGACAAGGAAGGACATCAGAAATGACTAAATTAGAGGATCAGCCCAGGTTAGAAGGTTTGGGGATAAAGCAAGAGAGGTGAGGTTGAGATGGTTTGGACATGTGAAAAGGAGGGATGAACGGTACATTGGGAAAAGGATGGAGTTTTCCTGTGAGCACAGTTGTATGGTGTATACATATTTTGATGGTTATAAATGGTAACTCCTGATTTGGTGATTAACCCCACAAAAGTAGCCTATAAGTCTTATTTTGTCGGCCATCTTTTGACTTATAAGTGGCTCGGTTCTAAATCCTACACGGGTTGTGCTTATAACCACGCCTCGCTTCTGTGGCCAATGCGGAGTGCCTCTCCGCCTCTCACCTCTCCAACAACTACGGACTAGACCTAAATATGTTACTCTATGGACTAGACCACAATGGAGGCCAGCTGTCTCAAGCGAACTTGAGAACTTGCAAAGTTCGATTAGCCAACTCGGGGCCATTCGAGTTGCGACCCGATAGGCAGAGAATAGTAAATAATGTTCTGGCGAGAGTGTTTGCCCCAACATGTGGCTACTGGCCAATCACAGCACGTCCTTGCACAACCTTGTAGGTTTTCGAAGGACGCAGCTCGGCTCGGAAGCACAGCTTCCCAGCATGTACTCTCTCCTGAGGCAGCGACGCCTCCGCTGGCTGGGCCATGTCCGTCGGGTGGACGATGGTCGCATCCCAAAGGACATCCTCTATGCGGAACTGTCATCTGGCAAGAGACCGATTGGACGCCCTCAGCTACGCTACGAGGACGTCTGCAAACATGACCTCAAGTCATTTAACATCAGTCATGTCACGTGGGAAGATGCAGCACAGGATCGCCCTCAGAGGTAGCAGGCACTCCGCAACGGGCTTCAAACGTATGAAACCGCCCTGGCTCAACACCACGAAGCAAAGAGAACAAAGCGAAAGCAAAAACAACTGGACACCGCCACACCATCAACAACTCCGGGACCGGCCCACACGTGTGTCATCGGCGGCCGAGTCTGCCTCACACGTGCTGGTCTTCTCAGCCACAGCAGAAGCTGCGTCAAGACCTAACTCCCAGGCACAAGATGTCCATGGTCTTCCGAGACTGCGATGCCGATGATGATTGCTGTTATCTGCTTCACTTTATGGCGTGTTTTTGATTTTTTTTCCCGTTTATGTTATAAATGTTAACTCCCATTTGAAAATGTTCAGAAACATGCTATGGGAGTGCTATTTGGTGATTAACATCACAATGGTATAGCCAAAGATATGCTGAAATGCAAAATCTAATCTAATCTAATTTTGGCGGCCATTTTTGATTTTCAAGTGGTTCGGAAGTCGAAAGATGATCTGTACCACATTTCATGCTTGTATCACCTTGTCAACGATTCTCTCACAATATGGCTGTTAGCCACCGTACTATGAGGGTGAAGACAGACAGACAGACAGACATCATCATCATCATTTTTCGACCGCGGTCGAGATTGTGGATTTCACAATAACACGCCAGACTTCCCGGTCCTTCATTGCCATCCCCAGTTCCTGCTTACTGATGCCTGTGTCCCTAGCGATGACATCAGGGAACGACAGTTTTCTACCTCTGGTCTGCTTTGAGGCAGGACTCCAGAGAAGAAGGGAAGTTATAACCGCATTGTCAGCTCTGTAGCAGTGGCCGGCAAACTGTGTTCTTCTGGATCGGACTAGTGATGAAACACGGGGAAGGTTGCCATATATTAGATTAGTCGATGGGTGGCTCTTCCAAGACAGATTTTGCGCTCTCATTAGAAGGCGGGTGTAAGTGCCATCCAACCGTTTCTCTAGTTTCTTTGAAAGTGTCCATGTCTCGGAGCCATAGAGTAGAATCGGCTCAACGGTCGTCCTAAATATTTTTACTTTTAAAATCTTACTAAGCTGGAATGACCAGATCTTATGCATGTCATTGCAGACTGACCAGGCCATACCCTTCCTAGTTTGAAAGTCCTTTTGGGAAGAAGATATATATGAACCCAAATACTTGTAGTCATCAACCTGTTTCAGAGGAGTGTTGTTAAGTGTTTTTATAATGTGGTTATTGTTGGATTTGCATATATTTACGTATTCAGTTTTCGTCTCGTTAAGATAAAGACCAACACAGTTGGAGGCCTTCTCAAGAGACTGAAGGAGAGCCTGAGCATATACGACATACGACATATGTCGTACACATACGAAGAACATCAATCAACAACAATAAATAGAAACGGGGCAAGTGTGTCGCCTTGTAGAATACCAGCAAGGATGGGGAATGATGGTGTTTCTCCGAGGAGTAAGGGATGATCGCTGAGGTATTTGTATATAGAACTTTTATGGCATTGATCATTTTGTCGGGGATACCATATCATTTAAGAATTTCAAACATTTTGGCTCTGTCCACTGAATCAAAAGCCTTTGAGAAATCAACAAAGACTAGTGCGAGATCGATGTTGCAGAGCTGTGATTCCTCAATAACCCTACGTAAGCATAGGATTTGACTCAAGGTTTGACTCAAGGACGGACAGACAGACAGACAGACAGACAGACAGACAGACAGAAAGCTGGAATAGAGAGTGAAAGAGACAAATTACATGTAGACAGTCACATGTAGGCAGGTTTAGAGTCAGGAAAGGCTGACAGACATAGATGTCGGTTCAACTTTGAGAGAAACTAATTGGGTTAGGGTGTGCTCTATCCTGTCGGAGCACAGATCTCTACCAGCCCATGTTTGCTATGAACCATAGCCAATCGGAATGGAATATGAAAACTCTGACTGGCACATCTTGATCACATTAAGCCAGAGCTCATGTGTACCAATTTGTGTGAGGTTTGGACAGAAAATCTGTAGGAGTAGTAGCCAAAAATGTGTTTTGAAAAAAAATGCAAAATAGCTGTAGTTTAGTTTAGTTTAGTTTAGTTTAGTTTATTAAGGATTCCCATTAGTCTACACCGTAGTGGAGACTATTCTTCCTGGGGTCCAGGCAAAAATGACATCACAATACAAATCATAAAATGCAGTACAGCATGATCCATGATTCTGAACAAACACACAAACCTAAAAAACAAAATTTATAACGGTAAAATTAAAAGAAAAAAGAAAAACAGATTTGTCAGTCCGAAAATACAAAAAATAAGAACCTAATTTAATATAATTTCCTTTCTGATTATTGCTGCCTTGAGTTTCCTTTTGAAACAAAATGTAGGTCTATTTCTTGTTAGAGTCAAATGTGGGGGAGCACACGCCAGTATGCAATGGATCTGTACATTACTGTTTTCTTAAGTGCATTGGTTTTTGGCAGAGGAAAAGTAAAGTGACCATTTAGTGCATGTCTAGTATTGTAATCATGTCTTTCATTTGCAGGTAATAACGGTAGGAACAAACGGGTTTCTGTGAGGAATGTACATTCTTTAAAAACAGAATAAGGCTGTATGCCAGTCTTTCATTCACCCTCATCCATGACAGCCTGGCATGCATAGCATCCTGTATATGTTTCTTTTCCCTTTTTACCTCCATTATGATGAATTCCTGTTCTGTTCTTTGTCTATATAGAAGTGTCTATTTGTACATCTCTAAATGTTTTGATGAATTGAACATGGTGGACCCTGTTGGAAACAAGTGTAATGCTTAATTGGGTCGTCCACTCACTCATTCACTCAGTTAACAGCCTTTGTATTGAGTTTGTGCTCGAAATGTACTGTAATTCTGCAAACTGTTAATAAATATTTCAATCAATCAATCCACACTAGTCCTGACAGAGCAATGAAGTGCTAGTCTTAGCTTGCTGCCCTGCCCTGAGCAAGCTAAGCAAAGTTCTTTGTTTACCCAGGGTGAATGGACTAAGCTCGAGATGCTTGTTTACAGCCAGACCCTGCTCATAGAACATTTCATGGTAGGGGATCAATGCCTTGCTCAAGGGCACTTCAGCGGTGGTAATTTTAACGTGCCGTTCCGGGGATTCGAACTGGCGACCTTCCGTTAACAAGACCGCTCCGCAAACCGTTCGGCCACCGCTGCCCCTTAAGCTGAAGTTTACTAAGTTCTTGCTTTGATGCACTAGACCAGATAACAGGACAGTAGTCCATATTTGACAGAACTAATACATATGGCATATCATTTACAAAAATAGAATAAAGAAGGGGGCCAAGACAGCTTCCCTGTGGAATTCCACACTTAAGTGTCTCAATCTTTAAAAGGGAACCATTGAACTTAACACATTGTTTCCTGTTCACTAAATAGCCCTTCAATATATAAATTGCAGAATCTTTGAATCCATATGCTGATAGTTTCATTAGTAGTAGCTCATGATCTATAAGGTCAAAGGCTGCGCTGAAATCCAAGAGCACCACCCCGACGACTGACTTCATGTCAATCTGTTTGAACCAGATTCAGTAAGACATGTCATGTCAGTGCAGTACTTGTAGAGTAACCTGCTTTGTATGCATGCTGTAAATCTGAGTTGATATTGTTATCTGCAAAATATTGCTGGATCTGCTTAAACATAACTCCCTCCAGAAGCGTACTGGGAATGTGTGTGGGCAAACACACTGATTTGCTGTTCACAGACGGACGCAAACTAATCTCCAGCCTTCGGCCATTCACACCAATACATTTTTACATACAGTACCTGGAATTCAGCCTCTGCATAGTCATGTGCATACCCATCCTAACTATTAGGATCACTGGGAATTGGCAATTGAACAATGTCTGAAATGACAACAAACAGAGACAGACAGATTGGAAAGCAAAACATGTATACTAGATAGAAAGAAGACAATGAAGGACAGACATCAAACCTCTAAACAGCAGGTATGTGGCAGACCATAGAGACAAACTGACTGACAGGTGGGTACGAAGGAAGGCAAGCAGGCAGGCAGACGTAAACAGAGGCAGACAGACAGACAGACCTGCGGCATATTCTGTAGGCTTGTGGACACTGAAGACTGTAGACATGCCGATAGGCAGCAGATGTGTAAACATACAGGTAGACTCTAGAGTGACAGAGTGGATTGCTCACTTCTAAATAACAGTCGATCTTTCAGTATTATGAGCCCATTTTCTCGTTAATGAGAGCAGCAGTTCAAAGAAATGTGAAAGTTCCAACATCCATCTATCCATCACCTTTTTTGTTTGTTTGTTTGTTTGTTTGTTATGTCATAGCATGCGTGGGTGTGTGCATGTTTTTGTATTTTTGTTGTTTTCTTTATTGGTATTTTTAAGTGTTTAGTTTAGTTTTTGGAACATGTCTGGTGTTGAATTACATTAATTTAAAACAGAAATAAATATTATTTAAAACATATTTTACAGACAGATATAGCATATGCAATAGAGTTCAGGTCAGGTTTTCAACAGGAAGAGAAACACGTTATCTTTATTCAGAGCACCACATCATTAGAGCTTCTCTTAAGAGCTTGTTCTCTCGGCTCGGCAAGGTATTTGACTGAATCTAGGAAAATGTGAACTGTGCATTTCCTTTCTCAACCAGGGACAAATCTGGGATCCATGCTGTTAGAACACAGAATCCCTTAGAGGTTTCTGGTTCCATTACACAGCTGCTGAATCACGCGACATGTCCCCGTGTTTCAACACAGACACATCCCAGTCCCGGTACACAGAGCTGTGACACCATTTCAGACAAAACAAGCTAGCTACCGTGTGGCTACAGCACAAGTTCCTCTCGGGGGCAAACAACACAGAGGCCTGTTGCTGGGGATGATAATTGAATGAAATAGAGATTGGATTGGAAGCTCCTGTCACTGCCAGACACATCGGCGGGCTGATGACTCGTCGCCCTGGGGGGTCTGGCTGGTGAGATAGAATAGACAGCCTGTTTGGAGGGCTACCTCCCCCTATCTGCTGCCGTTAAACTGCCCTCCACTCCACTGGCTTCATCCACAGCTGCATGGCGCAATAATCATAGTTCTATATCTAAAGTACATTTGTGAATGCATGTGATCGCTGGAACGCGCTTGGGCCTTTCGACTCCCCTTTGCCGACCGAAGTTATATGCGCTCCATGTCAAAGACGTGTGCATCTACTATACATGCACGTGCACACAGCCCCGCACGCACGCACGCACGCACGCACGCACGCACGCACGCACGCGCGCACACACACACACACACACACACACACACACACACACACACACACACACACACACACACACACTCGCATTCTTAGAGCACGCATGAGCGCACATACTATATACTCAAGACGCGTACTATACGCACCAGTATATTTTTGTTCCTCCATTATTCATATACCAGCCTATGGGCAATAGCGTCTTTTTACAGGTTCTGTCACAACACACAAACAGGCAGTCATGTCGCACACACTTATACACGCGACTGAAAATTGCATGTGTTATACACACAATTAAACTGTGCACAGCACATACAGTATATGCACATAGAAAACACCAGCACACAGACACAATTTTCCATGCATGCACACACACACACACACACACACACACACACACACACACACACACACACACACACACACACACACACGGAATACACGTGAACAACCCTCACTCACTCACAGCACAGAGCAAAAACAAAGGAGAGAATAGGAGCCCTTTCTGTTTTAATTAGTCATTGCTGCTGTGTTGTGGAGGCGGTGCAGAGGTCAGCAGTAATTGGGTTGTTTTTATATTGAGACATTCAGAGCAGAACGGAGGGATATGGGTCACACTGAAGTCATTCCAGGACCCCCACCCAACATACCCCCACCCCCACCCCGTTTGCACAAGACTTGCCACCCAATCCACCCTTTCTCCTCCATCTATTCTCCTCTCTTTATTCTTCTACCGCTATCTCCACTCCCTTCATTCCTTTTCGCTCCACTCCTCCTCCTTCATTCTCATCCACCACTCCTGCTGCTCGTTGCCCACCCTCACCCTGGCATCGCCACGGTAACTGGAAAGATTTTGTGGAGCCAGGCAAGCCCCCTGTCGGACTGGAGAGGGTCCATGGCACCACCCTCCCTCAGCTTGGTTCCAAGCCAGCTAGTGCTCACCAGGACCAAGTGGAGGAAATCTGGAGAGGCTCAGCCGTGCAACCATGAAAGAAGAACAGCCTTCTGGGAAATAGGCTCTGGGAAGAAAAAAATGAGAGAGAGAGGGGGAAAGGGAACAGAGAGAGCTGAAAACAGACTTTCCCACAACACACCATCACCACCACACCACACCACCACGTACCATGATCGCAAAGCAGCTCTGACATTACCCATACCAAAGAAAAGGCTACGGTGCCAAGCCAAATCGAGCGAGGCCACGATCAGGGTGTATACTATGTGGAAAAGGAGATGATAGAAATGGTACAAGTGAAGGAATGACTCAGGGAAAGCACGAGCGATGGAGGATAGCCACGGTCCAGATGGTCAGCTCGCTGGCTTTCGATAAATCCATCCATCTTCTGCCTTCTGCTTGTAAACAGCCGAGGCAAGAAAAATGAAACTTTACTCTAGAGAAGTCTCAATCTCATTCTCAATAACACGCAAGAATGGATTTTTATATTTTATTTTTTGCAGTGAAAGAGAGCTCGCCGAACTAGACACAGAATGACATACAGTATAAGCATGTGGCCTCTTGAAAACAGTGAAGAGCATTTAAGGAGGAAATGCAATCCAACAGGGCAATGATAGTGTAATTTTCCCAACAGATTGCCATAGAGCAGGTGGAGTGTCATCTCAATTGTGTGTTAAAGCTCTATTGCCAATTCCAATAGACATGTGATGAGATTAATTGAGATTAAATGGCCATAGAGGACTTTGATATTGCATGTGATGATAAATGACTTTAAGGTGATAGTGTCAGTGGGGGAACTTCGGAGTAGATAATGCCATTATTTTATTGGCAGCTTTATGTTATGGGTTTGTTTTGCCCCAAAGTATATACAGTATGCACAATAACCTCCTCCGCAATTATGTTGTGGACCCCTACCCCCAAAACACGATTTCAGAATCGATGCTGTGCTCAGCCTCAGCGGCACTTTGACAAGCTGAAGTCTACTGCCAGCCACCCTGCCCCACAGCCACACCTCACTAATTTTGGTTGCCTTGTATTAAACTGGCAACGCTTCTGCACAGCCGTTTCCTACTTTGAGGCCAACCGGTCGCCCCCAGTGTCTTCAAATCATTCAGCGGCATCGGCCCATTCTCTCCTCCCCCAGCTTGCTTTCCTGTCTGCCAGGACCACATGGAATGACTGCAGGAAAGAACCCCCAAAGAAAACCTTGTCATAACTGCCAAACTTCTGTTTTCGGGGGCAATAGACACAAACAAAGAAAAAACAAATGACAATTAAGCCCTGGTCTGATTGTTTTATGTTTTGACTCGTCATTAGTGTGATTAATTTCACCTCCGGCTTAGAAGCCCACATTGGCGAATCCCTTACGATTACATTGTTACCTTACTTTCACCCATGCCAGGCCAGCAGTAAGAAAATACGTATGTTCCCATGGAAACAGAAATGCTGTGCAGTTTGTCACCACTGGCCTGTCAAGTGGAATAGAGCTCTGTAAAAAAGGAGCCAGCTGGTGACCACACTGATCCCCTGTGAGTGGAACATTGTGACTTTTGACAACCAAGTGGCTTTGAGCTGAGTATGAGCTTATGAGATATCGCTCTCTGCCTCTATATGGTAGCTGGCTGTTGCTCTCTGGCTCTCAAAGGTGAAAATTATGATAATTACTGAAAAATTGTATAACACATTCCTTTCTTGACCGTCTCTCACCTTCACGTACACACATAATTCTTCCTTTGATACAAATGTATCGACATTGATATTAATACATATTATACTCTTATCTTTCTGTCACTCTGTGTCACTCTCCTCCCGTTGCCTTGTCCCTCTCTTTCTCTCTGTCTATCTCTATCATCTCTCTCTCTGAAGCTTTCACTTCTAAAAAATCAGTGCTTCACAGTTTGATGTGCCTGGTTCAAATAAGGTTGCCTCGGGGTGGAGAAAAGTTTTACTATTCCATTCCGTCAGAGCCATCAGATAAGACGTTGTTCACTTAACTGCAGGAGTTATTTAAGTTCACAGTGATCAAAAGGCACTGGAACAAGGTTCTGACATATGGGTAAATCTGACATTTTATTGCAAAAGTACATGCACCTGTTTTCAAATTCTTCATTATGAAGTGCAGACAAGCTGTCATTGCATTGTTTCAAGGGTGGCACATCAAGCATATCTTACCTAAATTAGAGCGGGTTTATTTGGGGTACTTGAAGGTATTATCGGTATTATCTAGGACAGGGGTTCTCAACGTTTTTGGCTGGGGACCCCCTAAAATAATTTGGCGACCCCCCGAGGGGTCGCGACCCACGGGTTGAGAACCCCTGATCTAGGAAACTAAACATTGAATCTCAGTCTCTCCCACCTTTTTTCTCTCTCTCTTTCGTTGTTACTATTGGAAATAAAACAGAAATATGTTTAGCGTCTGACAAATTAATACTGTAAAAGCAGTTGGTGACAGTTACAGTATAAGTATAAGTGACTAATATCTTTTGTTTTCATGACAAATCACCAATGCAATTAGATGCAAAGCTCCTTACACCAATTGGGTGAAGACATCTGGTCTTGCAATAAAGGAAAAGGCAGTAAAATACATAGCATGGGATTGTATTAGACCAACTGTTGCCATCTTGGATTTCTGCAGTCAGAATCATAATTGAATTTGAGGGTGGAGCTGTTACTATACATTGCTACATCTCTATCCTAATCGCTGTGGTAGTAACTTCAAAACATAGACACCCTCTAAAGCAGTGGTTCCCAAACTTTTTAGCCCGGGACCCAAAAGAGAAATGAGATGTTTGCCCGGGACCCAAAAGAGAAATGAGATGTTTGCCCGGGACCCAAAAGAGAAATGAGATGTTTGCCCGGGACCCAAAAGAGAAATGAGATGTTTGCCCGGGACCCAAACTAGAGAAATGAGATGTTTGCCCGGGACCCAAACTAGAGAAATGAGATGTTTGCCCGGGACCCAAACTAGAGAAATGAGATGTTTGCCCGGGACCCAAACTAGTGAAGATCTACAAGCACACAGCACGTTGCTTCGTGCCGCGTTGTGAGCTTGTAGATCGGCTATTTTTGGCTATCTTCTTAAACATTAGTTTTTGCCCTAAAGCATACACTGCTTTAATGTGCATTTTACTCTAAATGAGATCATAATTTGCCAAATGAACATCATGCTGTATTGAAGAAGACTTGAGACTATGAGTGAGAACATAAACTCATCAGGAAAATGTTTACTGAGATTATAAATCAAGTGAGAAGTAGGGTAAAAAGAGCAGATGATTACAGAAAAGGTGTTACTTTGCATGCTGCTCATTCGGTCTGGGTCTAGAACAGATATGGAAATTGTGTGTGTGTGAATGTACAGTATGTGTGTGCAAATTACTGGCACTGACTTTGGAATAGAAACCAGGTTTTCCACGGCCATGTACTGCGGAAAGGCTGTTGACACGAGGTTAGTTGAACGTGGGTGATGTGTTAATGTTGGACGGATCTTGATTGCAAGCGGTGTGCGAGCGTTGCAAATCTGCCTATAGGCTGTAGGTCAATCTACTGTACTCTAATGATGCTCTTTGAAATGCTGTGCTGGGACTGTGCAGGACTTTAGATGAGGTCAGAGATGATTTAAGGTGCGATCACTTTCGGACATTTCTTACTCCTTCTAGATATATAATATATATTTGGTACTTGGTACAGTGTGGCAGGGCGTGAAAATGACAACTGCATCGGTGTAAACTAGTGTCACTAAAGTAGAGAAAACTGTAGAGTAGTGAAAAACCTCGTCAAAAAGCATCGGATCGGATCGGAGAAACACAGGCAGAGAGATGAACTGAAGATCCATGTTGACCATTTATTGAAACCAAAGACAAAGGGAGAGAGCGTCCCCCGGCCCTGACCCGCGGGAGCTCCCAGCAGACTGACCGTGGTGGCCAGCCAGCTAACACTGAATGATCTTCACATTTGACAATTGACATGATATACTTTTGCATAGACAGAGTTGAATTCAGAGGTGGAGTTAAAATTAACATACAGATCACCAGATGGCAGAGAGACAACAAATGGCTGTCCCACTGTGTGTTTTGATTCACACCTGTGACCAGCTTCAAGCAGTATAGAACAAAGCTTTAGCCCCAGGGTACTTCATGAGAACTCCTATTCTGATTGCAGTGACCTATTAATGTATAGTGTAGTTATTGACAGAATATTGCATTATGGCCATATGGACTATATTTACGATTCCACACTAGCAATGACACTTGTGCTGAGCTTTGCACCGCTTTGCACCAGGGATGGGGCCCCTGTGTGTGTGTGTGTGTGTGTGTGTGTGTGTGTGTGTGTGTGTGTGTGTGTGTGTGTGTGTGTGTGTGTGTGTGTGTGTGTGTGTGTGTGTGTGTGTGTGTGTGTGTGTGTGTGTGTGTGTGTGTGTGTGTGTGTGTGTGGCAATCATGCTCCTCACTGTATTCATCATGGCCATGAACAAATATCTGAAACCATGTCCCACATCTTAAAGGCGTAGTGAAATTAAAGATATTTTCACACTTTTAGACCACATCCGTGGTCATCATATGAGCATACTGTGGCGTCTCCGGCGACAACCACCGGCATACACAGCCACACGTTGCCATGGCAACCAGTAGCGCGCCACTCAGACAGGCGCGCCGAATACAGAGAGCCGCTCTAGGCATCGTAGCAGAACACGCCTACCTGCCCAACCTCCTACTCGGCCAGCTGACGCTAATGCCTACTCTTCAGGTAACCACCCGCACCTGCGCGTCTGAACCAATATATAACCGCCTGCCGGCTCGCGAGTCAGAGCAGGTTGGTTCACCACGCAGAGCGGCTAGACAGACAGCGCGCTCGTAGCGAAAGCCTTGGGTGGTAAGTGCACGGATCTATTCCTCCCCGCCACCATCCACCACACATGTCTGGATGGCTATCAGAATACTCATACTCTGTCCGTTCACAGGCTTTATGGAGCAGCAGCGATAACAGCAGCAACGCGAGCAGCAGCAACAGCAGTGACGACAGCGGGCCGGACGCCGAGGCGGAGGAGGAGAGTGACTAGAGGACCCCTCATTCCTCCCGGCCGCCTACCTGCCACTCAGGTTGTACGCCCTCCCCTTTCTCTACTCGGGCATTAGAAGAGTGTCGAAGATCACCATAGCAACCGAGCCTGGCCAGCTTTGTTCGAGTGTCGCTAAACGGGCACCGCCCCCCTTTGTTATTCTGATGCGCTCTGAAAGAAGAGAGCGCACCTTTTGAAGAGACTTTAGAGAAGCCCGTTTGGTTTGTTTGATTTGGCTGAAGAGTGAGAGGAGAGAACAAAGGGCCTAGACCCCGCTATTTGACCTGTCTGTTGGCGAGAGAGCGCCACCCGGCGGCTCGCTGCCACTATTGCCGCACAGAGAGAGAGAGAGAAAGAGGAAGAGGACAAGAAGAGGGTTTAATTTTCCGAAATCTGGTAGATCGCCTCGGGCGGACCCGAGGCCCCAGTTATTATTATTTGTGACTTGTACAAAGTGTCTAACAGTGCCTTCTCGCCCCTGCAGCCTGGAGCCCGAGGACAAAGGGCCTCGCCCCACCACCTGTCCACGGAACTGTCTCTCAGACTGCCTGAGAAATCACTTGTACAAAATAAAAACCGTGGCCATAAAAGGCCCAGACTCTGGTTGACCGTTGCCCCGTGTCCTGTGTATCTCAGAATCATCACAAGTGGAGGAGAAGTGTGGGTATTTCCCGACCCAAATCATCGCCGACAATGGAGCATGGAAACGCCATTGCCGCTCTACTCAGGAGCCAGGCAGAACTCCAAAATGCGGTCAGGGACCTGGCACGCACCTTTGAACGTGAAGGCGAACAGCGCCGACCACGAGGGGGCACGCTCACCAAGATGGGCCCCGAGGACGACGTGGAGGCATACCTGGAGGTGTTCGAACGCACCGCCGCCAGGGAGCACTGGCCAGCAGAAGAGTGGGCCAACATCCTGGCCCCGTACCTGTCAGGAGAGCCCCAGCGGGCCTATACCGACCTACCCGCTAGAGAGGCCCAAGACTACGTCCGGTTAAAGGCGGCCATTTTGTCAAGCCTGGGATACAGTCTCCCAGCCAGAGCCCACCGGTACCATCTCTGGTCGTTTACGCCCTCCGAAGCCCCCAGGCCCCAGATCGCAAGTTTAATGAGGTTGGCACAGAACTGGTTAACCACGGGAGAGGATATGCCATGGTTAGAGAGGATAGTGGTCGACCGAGCCATCCGTGCACTGCCACCCAAGGCCAAAGAATATGCTGCAGGCATTAGCCCCACCTCCGCCGACGCTCTGGTGGCCCTGCTGGAGAACCACCAGGTGAGCAACGATATGGCGAAGCAAACGCGTGGCGAACCAACCCAGAAGCCCGATGATCGACAGGGACGAGAGAAGCGGCGACAGACGCCGACGCCCTCGCGCAACCGCCCCCCCCCCTAGTCAACAGACCGAGCGAACACAGAAGCCCAGGAGATGCTACGTGTGTGGTCAAGGAGACCACCTCTCCTGGTCCTGCCCGGACCGGGCACCCGACCCGGACGCCTCCATGGCGTCAGCAGCCAGTTATGACCCCGGCCGCCCCTGCCTCCACACGGGGGGCAGTCTGAGACGCGCCACCATCCCGGTGCGCGTGGATGGAGAAGACACCCATGCGTTGATCGACTCCGGCAGTGTGGTGACGCTGGTAAGGGAAGGTCTCGCCACCGGCGCCGGGCCCCCGACCCTTCCAGTCGCCTGCGTACACGGGGACGTTCGACAGTACCCAGTAGTGCAGCTCATGGTGCAGACTCCACGAGGCGATGCCCAAGTCACAGCGGGCGTGGTCCCTGACCTCCCGGTGCCCCTCCTGATTGGCACCGACTGCTCACTGTTCCGCAAGTACTGGCGGGCTGGACCCCCCCTCAGGGGACGACGCCGCCGGGGCCGACGAAGGACCGGCCCCCGCCTGGCCTGCCCGGCCCTCAGGGGGGTCCCGACCGAGGCCCCGTCCGACGAGAGCTCCACGGACCCCGACCGACCCGGGCCCAGCGCCACGCCGCCCGCCACCGTCGAGGCCCCTGACGCAGAAGCAAGCGACGACCCGTTCACTCATTTCCCCCAGCTCGACACGCCCCCGGCCCATCTCGGCGGGAAATTCGCCAGCGCCCAGTGGACCGACCCAAACCTTGGCTCCGCCCGGAACAACGTGGCGGCCATCGATGGCGTCCTGAACCCTGGGGTGAGTGAGAACTCTTTACCACGTTTTGTAGTAAAGCGCGGCCTGTTATATCGTTGTTATAAGGACAAGGTGGGAGAGCTTGTAGAGCAGCTGCTAGTACCACAAGAATATGTGTTGCGTGTCATGTATCTGGCCCATTCACACCAGTTAGGAGCGCATCTGGGGGTCCAGAAGACCTATGACAGAATTGTCACCCGTTTCTACTGGCCGGGCGTGAAAAAAAATGTTGAACAATTTTGCAGATCGTGCCCGGAGTGTCAGCTGGTGGCCCCCCGCGCCGTAGCCCACGCCCCTCTCATACCGTTGCCCATAATCGGCGTGCCGTTCTCACGCATTGCAATGGATGTAATTGGACCATTGCCTAAGTCGGCCCGGGGCCACAAATATATACTGGTCATAGTAGACTACGCTACACGCTACCCGGAGGCCATTCCTCTGCGCACCGCCACGGCCAAAACAGTGTCCCACGAACTCATGCTATTGTTTAGCAGGGTGGGGGTCGTGGACGAGATCCTGACAGATCAGGGTACCTGTTTCATGTCCAGACTCATGACGGCGCTCTATCGCTGGCTAAAAATAAAACGGATCCGAACCTCCGTCTACCACCCCCAGTCCGACGGGCTGGTGGAGCGTTTTAATCAAACGTTAAAAAAAAATGCTGAAGAAAGTAGCCGAGGAGGACGGCAAAGACTGGGACCGCCTCATCCCGTACGTGCTGTGCGCGATCCGTGAGGTCCCGCAGGCCTCCACCGGGTTCTCTCCATTCGAACTCCTGTATGGGAGGAGACCCCGCGGCCTGTTGGACCTCGCCAAAGAGGCCTGGGAGAGCCAACCGTCCCCGTTACGCAGCGTAATAGAGCACGTCGCTACTCTTCAGGAGCGCGCAAAGCGCATCTGGCCACTGGTGCGTGAGCACATGGAGAAAGCGCAGAAAGACCAAGCGCGCGTGTACAATAGAGGCGCGCTCATACGAGAGTTCCTCCCGGGAGAGCAAGTGTTAGTTCTCATACCCACGACCGAGTGTAAGTTCCTCGCTCGTTGGAAGGGACCATATGAGGTGATAGAGAGAATCGGCCCGGTGAACTATCGCGTCAGTCAACCGGGACGAAGAAAAGAGACGCAGGTATACCACATAAATGTGTTAAAAAAATGGCATGTGCCCGACGCGGCACCATTACCGGCATTGCTAACTGTCATTTCCCCACAGACCCCGCCAGTGGCCATAGGCGAAGACCTGGCCCCCCCGCAGGTTCAGGACGTCCGGGAAATGCTGAATAGAAACACAGACGTGTTCTCTGAACTGCCAGGCCAGACCAGCGTCGTACAACATGACATCGACACGCTGTCGGGGAAAATAGTGCGCCTCCGCCCCTATAGAATCCCCGAGGCCAGGAGAGCAGCAGTTCGCGAGGAGGTAAAGAAAATGCTGCAATTAGGAGTCATAGAAGAATCTTACAGCCCCTGGTCCAGCCCCATTGTGCTCGTCCCAAAACCAGACGGAAGCTTGAGATTCTGTAATGATTTCCGCAAGCTAAACGAGATCTCGGCGTTTGACGCGTATCCCATGGCACGAATCGACGAACTCGTGGAGCGGCTAGGTCCCGCGCGGTTCGTGAGCACACTGGACCTAACAAAGGGCTATTGGCAAGTGAGATTGACGGCCCGAGCCCGGCCCAAGACCGCGTTCACGACCCCCGACGGGTTATTCCAATATAAAGTGATGCCGTTCGGAGTCCACGGCGCGCCGGCCACTTTCCAACGCCTGATGGACAAAGTCCTCCGTCCGCACCGAGAATACGCGGCTGCGTACATCGATGACGTAATAATCCACTCCTCGACCTGGGCCCAACACCTAGAGCGAGTAGAAGCGGTACTGGCCGCATTACGCACCGCCGGGCTCACCGCCAACCCGACAAAGTGTCGCATCGGGTGGACTGAAACGGATTATTTAGGTTACACAATAGGCCGCGGCTGTATCCGCCCTCAACAAAAAAAAGTAGAAAGAATACAAGCTTGGCCTCGGCCCGCTACAAAGAAACAAGTTAAATCATTCCTCGGTCTGGTATCATACTACCAGAAGTTCGTCAAAGATTTTGCCACGCTGGCGGCCCCACTCCACGATCTGACGAAAAAAAACCTGCCGCACCATGTCAGCTGGTCCGACAGCGCCGAGGCCGCCTTCCAGGCGTTGAAGTTGGCACTCTGCAACGAACCGGTTCTGATCACCCCGAGCTTTGATAAACCGTTTGTTCTGCACACCGACGCGTCCGGCACGGGCATTGGTGCCGTGCTCGCGCAGATGATCGACGGGGACGAGCATCCGATCACCTACATTAGCCGCAAGTTATTAAAACATGAGAGAAACTATTCGACCGTGGAAAAGGAGTGCCTCGCCGTAAAGTGGGCGATCCACCACTTACGGTATTATTTATGGGGTAGGAAATTCACGCTGTTTACCGACCACGCGCCACTCAAGTGGATGTCAACAAACAAGGATAGGAATGACAGGGTGACGCGCTGGTTTGTGGAACTGCAGAACTATAATTTCCAAGTAGAACACCGCCCGGGCAAGGAGTTGAAACACGCAGACGCGTTGTCGAGGATGTACGAGGACGAGGAAGTCAGTGAAGCATCTTATACAGGCAAGAAGCTTAGGGGGAGGATGTGTGGCGTCTCCGGCGACAACCACCGGCATACACAGCCACACGTTGCCATGGCAACCAGTAGCGCGCCACTCAGACAGGCGCGCCGAATACAGAGAGCCGCTCTAGGCATCGTAGCAGAACACGCCTACCTGCCCAACCTCCTACTCGGCCAGCTGACGCTAATGCCTACTCTTCAGGTAACCACCCGCACCTGCGCGTCTGAACCAATATATAACCGCCTGCCGGCTCGCGAGTCAGAGCAGGTTGGTTCACCACGCAGAGCGGCTAGACAGACAGCGCGCTCGTAGCGAAAGCCTTGGGTGGTAAGTGCACGGATCTATTCCTCCCCGCCACCATCCACCACACATGTCTGGATGGCTATCAGAATACTCATACTCTGTCCGTTCACAGGCTTTATGGAGCAGCAGCGATAACAGCAGCAACGCGAGCAGCAGCAACAGCAGTGACGACAGCGGGCCGGACGCCGAGGCGGAGGAGGAGAGTGACTAGAGGACCCCTCATTCCTCCCGGCCGCCTACCTGCCACTCAGGTTGTACGCCCTCCCCTTTCTCTACTCGGGCATTAGAAGAGTGTCGAAGATCACCATAGCAACCGAGCCTGGCCAGCTTTGTTCGAGTGTCGCTAAACGGGCACCGCCCCCCTTTGTTATTCTGATGCGCTCTGAAAGAAGAGAGCGCACCTTTTGAAGAGACTTTAGAGAAGCCCGTTTGGTTTGTTTGATTTGGCTGAAGAGTGAGAGGAGAGAACAAAGGGCCTAGACCCCGCTATTTGACCTGTCTGTTGGCGAGAGAGCGCCACCCGGCGGCTCGCTGCCACTATTGCCGCACAGAGAGAGAGAGAAAGAGGAAGAGGACAAGAAGAGGGTTTAATTTTCCGAAATCTGGTAGATCGCCTCGGGCGGACCCGAGGCCCCAGTTATTATTATTTGTGACTTGTACAAAGTGTCTAACAGTGCCTTCTCGCCCCTGCAGCCTGGAGCCCGAGGACAAAGGGCCTCGCCCCACCACCTGTCCACGGAACTGTCTCTCAGACTGCCTGAGAAATCACTTGTACAAAATAAAAACCGTGGCCATAAAAGGCCCAGACTCTGGTTGACCGTTGCCCCGTGTCCTGTGTATCTCAGAATCATCACAATACCTAACAATGGATGCCAAAAAAATGGGTACATTTTCATTTGTGTGTATTTTTATATCAAAAGTCCATACAAATCGAATTTTAATTACTTCCTGAAAACGAAAACGTACTGCGTGATGACGTGTCGAGGCCCACATCGATAAAAGCCAATAGAAATTAAGCTCACCCGTTTAATTCCCCATATCTGCGCATCCGTCCAACACTGTCCAACACAGCTGCTACTGATTACAGAAATCCTCCGTTTTTATTCCCATTCAAGATACCATCCAGACAGTGTATTAATTACTCGGTTTCAACTTTATCATCACGCTAAAATATGTATCTGAAAATATTATAGGGTAGAAATAAGCCACATAACAGTAAACTGGTACAGCTGGCCGATTATCTGACTTGTAAACAAACACACTCCATGCATCCTGCGTATAGCATAGCTACCGTCCCTAGCTACCGTCCCATCGCCTGAAGGGATGCGACGCTCTGATTGGTTCAGAAACTTCAGAGCGGTGTTTCAAGCTGAAACCGCCGGAAACTTCAAAATAAAATGCCCACCATTTCCGTTTCCCTACACCTTTAAATGGTTGCCATGTTTACATGGGCCTCTACATAAGTAGGCATGACAGAATAGTGGATTTGATGTCGAAAGACATCTCTTCCATTTTCAGGTCCTCCATCACGCTTTATAAGCATTCTACTGTGAAGCCGAGCCATGCACGTTGTAACAGAACTGGCTGCTCTCCTATTATCAAACTGCACTGACAGTGTTTATGTCCTTTGTACAAGGTATTCCTGTACTTCTCATTATGTGGACATAAATAAACATTTTTTTGTGTGCGTGTGCGTGTGCGTGTGCATGTGCGTGTGCGCGGGCGTGCGTGCGTGCGAGGAATTGTAAAACCGGCATTGAATTACAGTACACCCGATCCGCAGTAGAGACCATATGACGCGTTTACGGTAGTTTCCTCCATAGCCATCAGTTAAATAACATAGTTGTCATTGACAGATTAGTCTCGCGTAGCCAGACAACTATTCCACCATCTCCGAATGCTATATAGAGTCTGGACCTACAGCCCCCATGAGCTGAGTAACGGAAGCTGCAATTTCCGTTAACGAAAATATATTTTAAAATATCTTTAGAGCTTATTTTTTTATTTCCTTTTCTGCTAAGCAACAAGCTATATGCTTAGATGTTTTCTATTTATATTAGGATAAATGTGCGCGACTGTCGCGAGGCTCCACTTCCGCTTTATAATTTACTCATGACAGCTCTTCCGTTGGCCCAGATGATGAAGCGTTTGGAAATCGCGGAGGCAACAGTCTGGTAACGCGAGACTATTGACAGATTGGAAAACATCTGCCGAAAATGTTCTACATGTCGGCCATAAATCGGACCATGATTAAATGTCCATCAAGGAGATGATGATTTTTGGGCTCCGACCTGATTACGTAACCTGTCCGTGAGAAGTGTCTACAAAATGGGGTTGATCTGAGTGATCAGTCAGTCTACTCCCTGTGTTAAACACTACTACATGAACACTAATCCATCTAGTTGACCAATCAGTATGTGTTTTATTGTTTTAATATTTGTATTGGGTTTTACATTTTTTCACGTACAGTTACATTCTTTACAAACCTTTACAAAAGAGATACTTTACCAAACTGACAGGCAGACAAAACAAATAAACAAAAAAACATTGGGACGGGGGACAGGGGACAGGGGGACAGGGGGACAGGGGGGGGGAGGTTCCTCCAGTTCATCTACGCCATCATCCACACCATACCGTAAGAAGCAAAACAAAAAGAAAAGCAAGCAAAAAGGAAAGCAAACCAAGACAGCCACAGTATTGCACATGCCTCGAGCCCATTCACATGTAGACATACAGTTTTTTTCCCCATTTTCTTTTCTTTTTCCTATCCTAGGTCTGTCCAATCAATGGGGCATTGGGCCTTTAGAAGGATCCGACACCACCTGCAAGTATGTGTTTTATAAAGGGGAAGCCTATGGATATGCCCTTGATGTTCTCTGCATGCACGTCACGGCACACAACACTTCTGTTGGATATACAAGCCATTGTCGTGTGTGGGTGTAAATGCATGAAAGTCAAGTCATTTGTATTTATATAACAGCATATCACCACAGAAGTTATCCCATCCCCATGACACACTGTACATACAACAGGTCAAGAACATACTCTTGACTGGCTCTGTAGGTGGGCGGACATCTGCCTTGCTACTGGTTGGGTTGAGAGAGAGAGAGAGAGAGAGAGAGAGAGAGAGGAGAGAGAGAGAGAGAGACATGTACCTCCGTCAAGTGTTCGGAAAATTGTGTGCTGCTGATTTGCAAATATCATTCCCCTTCTGCATTTGGATCTCCTCCCACACCAGAACATGGCTCCTCCCACACCAGAACATGGCTCCTCCCACACCAGAACATGGCTCCTCCCACACCAGGACATGGCTCCTCCCACACCAGAACATGGCTCCTCCCACACCAGAACATGGCGAGTCCCCAGAATACCAAACACAGGTGGAGGAAAAACACGCCACTTCACCTTCCCTTTTACACAGTAGGCCTATATAATATAATATGGTTTATTAGCTGAACACGTAATATTGTCAACAAAAGCAAGAGCTTTAAAGTGAAATATAATGGTTCCATAATTAAATATACAATTTACAATTTAGGCATTTAGCAGACGCTCTTAATCCAGAGCGACTTACATTAAGCAAGAACAAAAAGCATGGGAATACATCACATATATAAAAAGCATTTATCAAGAAACATGCGTAAGCTAAGAACGTAGCTAGAACATATCTATATAATGACACTGTACATATAAACTATACATATATACTATACTATGCTGTACATATATACTATGAAGTGCTATGACTACATACAATGTAATTATTGTGCTGTCTACATAACATGCTATAAGTCTGTATCAAATGCTATCTAAGTCTAAAAAGTGCTGTCTAAGGGGGTAGGGTAAGTGCTATGGGCCATGGTGGAGTCTGAAAAGGTGGGTTTTCAGACTACGGCGGAAGATTGGGAGTGATGCTGCAATATAATTACAGAACAAGTGGAACGTCTGGCCTAAGGATGGTGCTAGACTAGAGGAAAGGCCAAAAGGAAAACAACATATTTTTTCAACTGTATCTCCATATTTCTGTCTACTCACACAGTCAATATCAACAACCCACTGGTGACTCCTGTTCAAGCTACCAGAATTTCACATCTCCCCTGGTCTTCAACCTCTCTACATTACCAAGTCTCCTTACTTCTGCACTCTCTGGCACCCAGTTGCTCCTCGCATCCAATTCAAGTTCAAGTTTATTGTCTCGCATATTTACAGGCGCAAAAGAAAATGATTTGTGAAATGATCTACCATTCCGGTTTCCATGAATTGCATTACAGAAAGTATGTGGATATGCGCCAGCATTTGAGCCTGTCTGTGATTGGCCCTCCAAAAGCCGGAGGGACAAGAGACTATGATCTATATTATATAGTAGTATAGATCATAAGCAGGACGGACAGTGCCTGTGGCAGTGGGCACAAGAAATATGACGCAGCAGACAGACAGACAGACGAGGGTAGGAATGGGAATTGATAAGATATGATTTATACCAATGGCATTAGGGATTATGCTTATCCGCCTTAACGGCCCAATTCATTATTGATTGCACTGTGTAGAAACAATTAACCCATTCAGCCTGACGTTGAATTAAAAAAAAAAAAGTTTTCTAAATCATGACAATTTTCTGAAAGATTTGAGGCACATTCTAACGATTTTTCAAAAATAGCAGACCTACAAGTTTATAGTCTATGAGCTTGTAGATCTGCTATTTTTCAATAGCTAAATTATAACATAATGCGTAACCACCAAAAGGGGTTCCCGCTCAAAATGGGTTAAAAAAGTGCACAAATGTCTGCCTAATAACTTTTGAATATGATAATAAACTAAAGACAATGCACTTACCTTTTCATTTTCAGCAGCCGTAGACAGGTGGCATTATTGTTTCTTGAGCAACTGACAGAAAGACTGCAATGCTGGCATTGATAAAAGGAATTGATAAGCTCGGAGGCATACAGTGTTGAGTCTCGTTCCAATTTTCTAACTATTCTGGCTCTCGATTCCTATCCCTATAGACAGGAGTGAAAACACAAATCTCCTGGGATGGATTAATAATAATATCTAGACTATAGGGACAGCATTTACATTCATGCTAACACTGCTCTGCGTAGACTCTGTGCACAGCTCTCTGCATTTCATATTCAACCCATTGTCCCATACGCATCACTGTGTGCCTGGGCTTCTTCTTCTTTTGTGTATCGTCGTCATATGTCCAGCTCAGTGTCAGAAAGCCACGCCATTGTCTCTGGTCCCACATGGAAGAGGCCAGCCTCTGAAGGAGGTCTGTACAGAGGACAGGTGGTAATTATGTGGTCGGCAGTCTGCTCAGGCTCGCCACACTCACATGCTGCGCTGTATGCCAGGCCCCACTCCTTCATAGACGATTTGAAGCGTCCGACCCCAGTACGGAGGCGGTTTAACAGGGTCCAGTGTCGGCGTGGTAGGTGTTCTCCTTCGACTCCGTCTCCCGGGTCTTGGGTGTAGTAGTGCAGACGTGTGTGCTCGGCTGACTCCCATTCCCGCTTCCAGGTGGTTGCCAGCCATGCCCTTGTCGACAGGTCCTCAGGGATGGAACCAAGCATGTCTTGTGCTCTCCTGTTATAGGGGTGGCGGGACTTGAGTCTATTTGGGGGCGCTGCCTTTGTTGTTATCTCATGCAGGATATGCCAGTCGTTTTCCTTGGCTTTCCTCGCAAGTGCGAGGGTTGCAGCCTCTCGTCGAAGGCCGGCGGGGGCAATTCCTGCTAGGACTGGCAGGTAGGGCACAGGGGTCGGCTTCAGGCAGCCAGTCACGATCCGAAGGGCATTATTGATGACAGGGTCAACCTTCCTCACGTGTGGGCTTCTACTCCAGACTGGAGCACAGTACTCTGCAGCAGAGAACACCAGGGCTTGTGTGGAAATCCGTAGTGTCCTGGCGGAGGCTCCCCAAGTTGTGCCAGCGAGGCGGCGGATAAGCGAGACCCTTGATGATACTTTGGCTCTTACTTCCTGCAGGTGTTGTTTGTAAGGGGCAATTCACACTATGGTCCCGGGTGCGCACTCGGGACCACTTGGCAGATCTTGTGGTAGTGTGAATGATGCATACCGTTCCCGGGAGCGGATCGCCCAACCGTCCCCGAGACCGCATGGGGGGCGGGTCTCTGGACCGTTGAAGTGTATTCAGATACGGATCTGAATACACTGTTTTTTTTTAAGAACGTGACATGATCTCTAGTCGACGAGCCAAGCGTCAACAACAAAAAAACACAGACGCTGCACGACGCGTAACACCAGCGCATTTCTCAACGCCGCCCGTCTCCTGTTGAATCTGCTATACGCGCAGCACAGCAGTACGCGCTGATCTTGATATTGATCTTGGACTACAAGTGGCTCTTGGGCTTTGCTTGGCATAGTTTCCAAAGTAAAACAAAATAATAATAATGCTAAAGTAGAATCCATAGCAAACTAATATCAACACGACACTGAAGCACAGAACTGACTGACACAGTGAATAGCAGGCAGGCTGACAGTGAAGTAGTATAACGGCAAAGAGCCAAAAGAGGCAATGCAATGCAGTGAGTCTGGATTTATTGGAGATAATGTCGCAGAGTTGATGGTCAGTGTCCGTGCGCGCCAGCCATCAAGCACACCGCCATCTGGAGGATCAAAGTGTGTTATGCAAGTGTACCCGGGTGCGCTGTTGAATCTCGGGCAATGTGAATCATGGCCATCGGGGACCAGGCAACCGTATTCGGAAACGGTTCCAATGAAACGGATTCAGTCCCTCTCAGTGTGAATTGCCTATAAGACAGTGTCCTGTCCAGCCGAACCCCGAGGTACTTGGGGGCTAGTTGGTGCTCTAGGCGCTTGTTGTCAACAGACACCGACAGTTCCCTCTTTGCCTCTCTGTTGCACAGATGGTATGCGGCCGACACTGTCTTCCCGGTGCTGAGCTGCAGACGCCACCTGCGCAAGTAGTCGGCCAAGGTTACTTTATCTTTATGTTCATTAACCACTTAATCCCTATTCCCTAGCCTATATACAGTATTTGGGGCGACTGTGGCTCAAGAGGTAGAGCAGGTCGTCCAATGATCCATGGGTCAGCGGTTCGAATCCCGGCTCCTCCTGTCTACATGTCGAAGTGTCCTTGGGCAAGACACTGAACCCCAAATTGCTCCCGATGTGCTGGTTGGTACCTTGCATGGGTTCCGCCGCAATTGGTGTATGAATGTGTGTGTGAATCTTAGAGTATATATGAATAGAGACGGCACCCGGAGGAAACCCTGAGGAGAAATGGACATAGTGGCCGAATTTGGTATTGCAGCGTGGGCCCAAACACATGAACGCGCTGGTCTGTTGACTATCATTGTGCACGTTCACGATGACACGTGAACGCTGTTTCATACGTGAACGCGCGTTCATGTGTTTGGGGCTGCAAATCCATCCCAGAATGCACTCTGTTCCTACCCGGAAGGAGGAGTGAAATCGCCTCATGCGCTTTATAGCAACTTAATGCAAGTGGATGGGAGGAGAACTCAGGTGCCGTCTCTATACTCTAAGGTGTGAATGGGTGAATGTAATGTACAATCTATGTAAAGTGCCTTGGATAAAGGCGCTATATAAAATGCACCATTTTACCATTTTATTTCCTTGACCCTCAGGGTTCTATAGCTAATTGACCTCCAGATATCTCTGATCGATGTGAGACTATGCAATTGGTAATAATTACTAGTCTCACATATAGCCAGACATATAGCCTACCAATAAATCTGGGGCAATCAAATTTCTATGTAGGGGCTAGAACAGATGCAAGAAGGGCTGCTAACATACCTACATGAGGGTTTTGGGTCTCGCGAACATCATACGCCTCACTCGGGTGACCCAGCCTGGGTGATCAAGTCCCGACTTACGTCCCAGTAGCTAAGCTAACCCAGTCCCAGTAACCTCGATCAGACCCACTAGGGAAAGTGGACCAGACCAACTAGCTGGTGAATTACTTCCCTATAACGCTGTATGGCCACAGTAGGTGCATTTCCATAAAGCCGTTTCTTTGCGCATTAAGGCTCTTGCGCAAAATCTCCTGGATGGAAACACATCAACATGCGAATAAGTCTCCATTTTTCGCAAAAACACTTTTTCGCTTGGAGGTTGCGGATTTAGGCTTTTTCGAAAAAAGGGAAATGCGCAAATAGTGTATGGAAACACTTGCGGAAAAGGTTTTTAATTAGAAAGCATTGAACTCGCATTATATCGCTTTTGAACAGTTGGAAAATAAAATAAAACAACGATGGGGAGGCAGTGGAGTGAACGGTGCATGGGATGGTGGACAGAGAGGGAGAGGGAGTGTCGGAGTGATGTTGTGGATACATATAAGGTCCCAATTTACTACTACCCTATTAAGACAAGCATTACACAACAAATCGTTCTTTGTACGTTCTTTGACTGTAGGTGTCGTCAATACTGTGAAAGCAGCAGACGGTCGGTCAGCCGCTGACCAGGGATCAGATTACAGCGCAGTATATGGGGTCCCGTCCGTTAAACTGAGATACATACAGCATACAGCATACATACAGCGCATCAAATCAATGGTGTGAACATCGATTAGGACTACTTTACATGAGCCTCACTTTACTGGCAAAACAGTGCAACCTACTGCACATTTCATGAACTTATTGCATATGCGCATTTTATCAGTTTAATGGAAACACCGACAATTCGCTTTTCTTTTTTCGACTTAATGAACATACGCTTCCTTTTTTCGCAAAGGCTTAATGGAACCGCACCTAGTGAGGCATTTGTAGCGAATGGTACGCTAAGTGCTCTTGACCTCAGAAATATAGTCCTTTTTTTCTTTCCTGGAAAACACCATCCACCCACGTTTTCGTCATTTTCACACCAACATCACACCAATGACCAATGATACTGTATTATTTACTTCGTACTGTGACCTCTCTCTCTCTCTCTCCCTCTCTCTCTCTCTATCTAGCTCTCTCACTCTCTCTCTAAGCTAAAAGCAATTGGTTTCGATAGCACATCAGTGAGCTGGATGCAATCCTACCTGGAGGGGAGAGAACAGATGGTGGAGGTGAACGGAACCCGGCCTGTCCCCTCCCCCCATCCCAGTGAGCTGTGGAGTTCCACAAGGAAGCATACTAGGGACTATATATGTAAACGACATGATATCAGCATGTGACTGCAACATGTTCCTGTTCGCAGATGACTCTGCACTGCTGGTCTTGGACAGGAACAAACTGCATGTTGAAAAGTCCCTCAGCTCTGAACTCGGTAGAATCTGCACCTGGCTCGCTGATAACAAACTATCTTTACAACTGGGGGAAACTGAATCTATTCTCTTTGGATCAAATAATAATCTCAGCAAGGCAAAGAACAAGATTCCTATACAGGATCTCTTCACATGGTCAACAAAAACACCCCCTCGTACAAGGTTTCTTCGACTATGCATGCACCTCTTGGTACCACAGCACCACAAAGGCCCTTAAAACTAGGCTCCAGACTTCCCAAAACAAACTGGTCAGGCTACTACTTGGCCTCACTTCCCTCACCCACCTCACCCCTGCCCATAGGGGGTAGGCTGGAATGGTTTAGGGTTGACGACAGGGAACAGCATCTTGCAATGGGTCTGGTCCACAAGATTCAATACACCACCAAGATACCCATGTACCTGTCTAAATACTTCCTTAAAGGTGTAGTGAAATGAAAAATACGTTTTTCACACTTTTAGACCATATCCGTGGTCATCATATGGGCATACCTAACAATGGATGCCAAAAAAACGAGAAAATTCTCATTTTTTTGTGTTTTTATATCAAACGTCCATAAAAATATATTTTTTATTACTTCCTGAAAACGAAAACGTGCTGCGTGCTGACGTGTCGAGGCCCACATCGATAAAAGCCAATAAAAATGAAGCTCACCAGTTTAATTCCCCATATCTCCGCATCCGTCCAGCACAGGCTGCACAGCTGCTACTGATTACAAACATCTTCCGTTTTTATTCCCATTCAAGATAACATCCAGGGAGTGTATTACTCGGTTTCAACTTAATCATCACGCTAAAAAATGTATCTGAAAACATTATAGGGTAGAAATAAGCCACATAAGAGTAAACAGGTAAAGCTGGACGACTATCTGATTTGTAAACAAACATCCACACGCTGTCCTGCGTAGCATAGCAGCAGCATAGCTACGGCCCCTAGCTACCGTCCCATCCCCTGAAGGGATGCGACGCTCTGATTGGTTCAGAAACTTCATAGCGGTGTTTCAACTTGAAACTTCACAATAAATGTCCACCATTTCCGTTTCACTACACCTTTAATGTCAACGAAGTCCACACCCATAACACCAGAGGGAGTTCAACAAACCATGTGCAACCCAGATTCGGCACAAACAAGGGACTAAATTATTTTCGCTCCTATGCCACCAAAATGTGGAACGCCCTATACCAACAGTCATTAATGCAAATCCCTTGACTCCTTCAAAAGCGCTCTCAAAGGGCACCTAGCTACGGACGCCTGCAATTCGAAACTGGCCCCCGTAAAATCTGATTCCCCCACCCACCCCTTTTTCCCCTCACTGTATATGTTTTTTTTCCCCTTTTTACCTCCTCTATAATGATTTCCTGTTTTTGGCTATATAGAAGTGTATATTTGTACATCTCTAAATGTTATGATGAATTGAACATGGTGGACCCTATTGTAAACAAGTGTAATGCTTTATGGTGTCGTCCACAGTATTTTGTATTGAGTTTAGTAACTTGAACTTGAAATGTACTGTAATTCTCCAATCTGTTAATAAATCTTTGAATCAATCAATCAATCTCTCTCTATCTCTTGCTATCTATAACTTTCTTAGGCTCATCCTTCACCGAGCATTGGTTGAAGAAAAGGAAAAAAAAGGAATGTCTTACCTCTCTTACTATCTCAGTTGATGCCACCATTGACTCCGGCGCTTTGGCTCCCCTGCCAACAGAATGCACAGGGCCTTTTATTTTGAAAACCCGTAGAGAAGAGTCCTTTTGCACACCTACAGGGTGTGTCGGAGCAGGCAACCAGTGTGAACAGTGGGGAAAAAAGGAAGTCTACAGCTGTCTTCACTTATAGCAGTAGTTTTTTAGGCTACTGGAGGTACAACGTTTCAGTCTATTACCTTCATCAGGTATCTGGGTTACAAAAGCAACAGGTATACAGATATATAGAGGAACTCAGAGAGGCGAGGACCAGAGACACATGCCAGTCTGTTACCATGGAGAGAGGACAGCCGGCAATAGTGGTATTTTTTTAAATGACAACCCAGAGAAAAATGTGTTCTTTCCTATACAGGTGGTAAAGGTGGTATTTTTTCGAATCAATAATAAATACATGACAAAAAAAAATACAAAAAAGAGACATCAAAAGCGGTCTGAGTGAGAATAAATAAACAACAGGAAAAAACAGCATAACAAATTGTATCAAAGATGACACAAATAACCTTAAAATATCACATCACATCCTACTATAAATGCACCAACTATAAGTGTGTACGCACGTACGTCTGTAATCCACGTAACTCGAGAACCGTTCGCCCCACCAACTTCAAATTTGACACATGCGTTCCACAGTCCACACCCCCACAGGGGACATCTGCATAGACTCCATGCCTGACAAAGAACTCCATATATGGGCATAAAAGGGACACAGACATATTAACTGGGTGGGGCATGCATTTCCAACTTGCATCATTCCAAGTAGGCCAGTGCCGATCTGGTTTAATAATAATTCGTCATTTAGGCATTTTCGGGCTAGAGTATCGAGGGTGAAGAGATCCAATAGGCTTCCATATTAAAAGGAGGTCATGGTCACCCCCTCTAGGTGGCAGAGGGACCGCCTCAATGCTGACAAAATGTCATGTTTCATGTCATTGACATGTATGGCTACAGGGTAATCCCTGTCATTTCTGCAGATAGTGCTTTTGTGTTCGCTAATACATATGTCCAATTAACCCAAGTATTTAACAATTTTAGGAAGGAACACATTTTTCTCTGGGTTGTCATTTATTTACTATGGATTTGAGAAATACCACTATTGTTGGCTGTCCTCTCTCCATGGTAACAGACTACCATGTGTCTCTGAGTTCCTCTATATATCTGTACCTGTTGCTTTTGTAACCCAGATACCTGATGAAGGTAATGGACCGAAGCGTTGTACCTCCAGTAGCCTAAGCCTAAGTAGCCTGCTGGTGGTTACTTTCACTTTCATCAGAAGCGTTAATATTTTAACCACGTGGTAACAGCATTTTTTTTTAGTGGTGCAAACCACCAGCTTTGTCTGTATCTATGTGTCTATGTGTCTATGAGCATGGTTAGTGTGTGACGTCAGACCACAGCTGATCAGGCTATATAAGACCTTGCACCACTCAGTTCACACAGGTGTGATTTTTTAATGAACATCAACGTTCTGTTCAATCTGAGCTCAATTCCAAGAAAAACGTCGCTAAAGATTATCGCTCACTTATAATGGAAGTGGACGGCAGGGAAACATTTCAGCAGAAGCGAGAGTTGCCTACCATCAGGGGAGCAGATTGAGTTAAAGTGAAAGATACACAAATTTGACCATAGTAGAATTTGCAGGTGTTAATCTGGCACGTACAGTAGTCACATAGCATGTTATTGTCTCCACCAGGCCGAAGGCATGGGGAGAGAGTATGTTTTGCACTCCGTCCGTGTGTCCGTCCGCCCTTCCGTCCGTCCGTTATCAGCTAATCTCCGGCACCGTTGGCCCGATCCATGCCAAACTGTGCGCACACACTCCCTGGATGCCAACGACGAACCTCTGCCCCAAATATTCCTCAACGGCCTGTTATAGCGCCACCATGAGGCCGATTTAGGCAAAACACATTTCTGTAGATAACTTGTACACATTTTATCCATACATCACACAATTCGGTATACACTATCTCCATAGTCATGTGATCAACACGGATCTGCACAATTTCCCATCTTCCATCCTGATTGGCTAAGATTGGCTTCCATTGGTCCGTTTCAAACAAAATGCCACAAATCACAAACACAGTGTCCAATTTCCATGAAATTATACACACACATTTCCACTAGGCCGAGGACGACATGCCACTATTCTTTTCCCCAAATCAGCCTCACAGTGGCGCTATAACAGGCCAATTCCTGTTTTTACCTATAACTGCATCGATCTGTATACAACTTATGTATGCTCACTCCCTAGAGGCCATGGAAAAACATTTTCCCTGCATACCTCCACATCTGTCTTATATTACTCCTAAACATTTTGCCAAACATCACACACACTCCTATCCTCCTGGTGGAGACCTGTGCCCAGAAGGGCACTTTTTCTAGTTGCCTTTTGTTTTTGTTTTAAAAACGTCTGAGGGTGAATTGGCTGCAGTATAAGAATGCATGGCAGCTGCATGGAGCAGCAGTATGATGCTCTATATGAGGATGCAATGCTTGATTCCATCTGGAACATGGGATATCTGTCCAGGTGCTCTATATGAGGATGGAACAGTAGAACCAATAGCGGACTGGGCAACAAAGATATAGAACATATTGCCATTGTTAATGACCGGAAGCACTGAGTAGGATTTGTGATATGTGAAGGTCGACCCCCCCCCTCACTGGGAGGGGAGGAGTAGGAACGGGCTTCCTTATGACTCATCTCTCTTACCATACAGCTGTCGGACGGAAGCCTTAGCTCCCTCTCTGAGACGCTCTGAGCTACTGAGGCTGAGAGTCATGCAGGGGACACGCAGAGCAGGCCGCCTGAGGCTGGGGCATTTCCATGCAGGACAGACAGGGGGACACACTGGCCTGGAGACAGACAGGGGGACACACTGGCCTGGAGACAGACAGGGGGACACACTGGCCTGGAGACAGACAGGGGGACACACTGGCCTGGAGACAGACAGGGGGACACACTGGCCTGGAGACAGACAGGGGGACACACTGGCCTGGAGACAGACAGGGGGACACACTGGCCTGGAGACTCGTCAACTACAGGTCGCTCCCCTCATTGCGTCGTATGAAACATCTTATTCTACTTGGACACGTTTTTGCGAGAAAGCATACCCGCACGAAGGCCGCTCTCATTGGCAGACCCAATTCCTTGTAGACAACAGCTTCAGATTTTCTAATGTAATATATTCTAATCTCATCCTATGCGTGCCATGTGTATTAAGATTCATGTTAGGAATCCATGCAATTACCATGGTGAATTTAAACACCCTATCTCATATGTGCTTTGTCTTCATTAACCCAGAGATCAATATGTCATTGGCTCAATTACCACAGACATGCGTGACATTGAGCCTGCCATCCTACTTGTTCCGAGTCACTTCACCCCACCCATAACCTCACTGTGGACCAATCACAGACATGCCCCCCCCCCCCCCCCCCCCCCCCCCCACATTTTAGGCGTTGCCTCCTCCAGGACGATTTACATAATGGTGTTTATGAAGTAAATAAAGATTATATGATTGTGTTTGCATGCACAGTGTGGGCATATATATCCGATCGGGGTCAGCTAATAGAGATTATGGCTGCAGGGTATCTGTGTTTTTATTTGTTTAACTTGACTGAAGTAAATTGAACTGTCACTATATCTGCCCTGCCCTGAGCCACTGGTTATCCAGGCCTTAACACTTTATACAGTACATTACCCCTTAAAGTTATTATCTCTGCCAGGCGGAGAGCTTGCATTCAACCCTGTGTGTGTGTGTGTGTGTGTGTGTGTGTGTGTGTGTGTGTGTGTGTGTGTGTGTGTGTGTGTGTGTGTGTGTGTGTGTGCGTGTGCGTGTGCGTGCGTGTGCGCGAGTGTGTCTGCAGCTAATCTCACAAACTGTGAGACTTAATTGTGTGCCGCCCACTTTGTTTGTTACCCCACAAAATGACCAAAACACAAACTAATCATGTGTAAGTTAACTATGCAAAAATGTCCAGTGTATACAGTGAATACACTATGGTGTCGTGATGCCAGTCTAGGGGTGCCAGTGGAAAACTGAATGTACCAATACCTCTGGCTCTTAGCCATCTTAGCCACATTTTAATAACAAAATGAAAGAGGGAAAGAATGCATGCTTCAACTGTGTGCGTTCATTTGATTGTTATCATCATTTTATAATAATACTATGAATAGTAATAATCATTATATGAATGTGTGGAACGAAGGCGACATTTATAGGCTTTCCCTGCGATAGATACAGGTCAGTAGTGCCAATAGTTGTCGGGAGGAGACGAAAGGGCCAGGTGTCACGAAGCTGTGTTTAATAGGATTTCTCCAAGCCTCTTAGGGAGATTCCATGACTCCAGAGTTTCTCCGTGTCCCACTTTCTGAGGGGCAGCTCCTTGCACACTGTGTGCTCGAGGTACTAGTGGACTGTAAAAGTAGTCTGTCCTTGTACACATTTGAGGTACTTTCACTTTACTTGAATATTTAAATGTTTCAATATTCAATACTGTACTTTTTACTCCACTACAATTATTTGACAGCTTTATGCATCAAATGCGTGAGTTTGTACATCTGCTATTTTCTAAAAGGTTTGACAAATGTCAGTATATTTCTTTGGTACTACTAAGTATATTTTGATGCGATACTTTTATACATCAAGTAAGTTTTTGAATACAGGCCTTTTTACTAGTATTTTTATATAGTGGTATTGCTACTTTGGTAACCCTTCATTTTACGGTACGGTAATTACCAGGTAACTACCAGGTAATTACCTGGTAATAATAGGTAAGTACCTGGTATTACCTGGTAACAACCAGGTAGTAGTTATAAGTATTTGCCCATTAATTACCTGGTAATTACATGGTAACTTCCAGATACATTACTCAGTAATTACTATGTAATTACCAAGTATTACCCAGTATGTATAACTATTTACTGTATAATCTCCTGGTAATTATATGGAACTTACCATGGTAAATGACACACTGGTTGCCAGGTAATTACCAAGTATGTTCCTGACAATTACCAGGTATTTATACGTTTTTAGTATGTAATTACCAGCTAACTACCCGGTATTTACTCTGCAACCAGGCACGATACCCTGGTTGCAGGTACTATAGGTATGTAGGTACTATAGGTATACCAAGTATTTTCAACAACTACCAGGTATTTACTCTGCTACCAGGCAAGTTACCCAGTAGGTACTAGGTCATTACCAAGTATTTTCCTGACAACTACCAGGTAATAACATGGTAACTGTATTCCCTGTGTTTACATGGGTACTACCCATGAAACACGTGGGTAGTAGCCTACCAGGAAATTACCAGTTGTACTAGGTAATTTCCTGACAACTACCATGTAATTACCTGATAGGTACCCAGTAAGGAAGGAGGAACTGTACTGTAAAAGGAAGTGTGCTCTATTTCCATGATATTACCATGTACCTACCTGGCAATTGTAGATTATAATCCTCCCCATTACCCATCAGGGTGTATTTTGAATTTTGAACTTTGAACTTTGAATTTTGAACTGGCAATAACTGTTAATTACCAGGTATTTACTGTGTAAATTAACAGGTAAAACCAAGCAAGTTACCGTGTAAGAAAGGTGTAATTGTACTGTGAAAGGAAGCGTGGTTTGTTACAGTGAAAGTACAGGGTAATATTATGGAAACAAACCACGCTTCCTTTCACAGTACAGTTCCACCTTTCTTACACGTTAACTTGCTTGATTTTACCTGTTAATTTACACAGTAAATACTTGGTAATTAACAGTTATTGCCAGTTCAAAATTCAAAGTTCAAAGTTCAAAATACAAAAAATACGTTTACATGGGTACTACCCATGGCAATAACTGTTAATTACCAGGTATTTACTGTGTAAATTAACAGGTAAAACCTTGCAAGTTACCGTGTAAGAAAGGTGGAACTGTACTGTGAAAGGAAGCGTGGTTTGTTACAGTGAAAGTACAGGGTAATATTATGGAAACAAACCACGCTTCCTTTCACAGTACAGTTCCACCTTTCTTACACATTAACTTGCTTGGTTTTACCTGTTAATTTACACAGTAAATACTTGGTAATTAACAGTTATTGCCAGTTCAAAATTCAAAGTTCAAAGTTCAAAGTTCAAAATACAAAGAATACGTTTACATGGGTACTACCCATGGCAATAACTGTTAATTACCAGGTATTTACTGTGTAAATTAACAGGTAAAACCTTGCAAGTTACCGTGTAAGAAAGGTGGAACTGTACTGTGAAAGGAAGCGTGGTTTGTTTCCATAATATTACCCTGTACTTTCACTGTAACAAACCACGCTTCCTTTCACAGTACAATTCCACCTTTCTTACACGGTAACTTGCTTGGTTTTACCTGTTAATTTTCACAGTAAATACCTGGTAATTAACAGTTATTTTCAGTTCAAAATTCAAAGTTCAAAGTTCAAAATACACCCTGATGGGTAATGGGGAGGATTATAATCTACAATTGCCAGGTAGGTACATGGTAATATCATGGAAATAGAGCACACTTCCTTTTACAGTACAGTTCCTCCTTCCTTACTGGTTACCTATCAGGTAATTACATGTTAGTTGTCAGGAAATGACCTAGTAACAACTGGTCATTTCCTGGTAGGCTACTACCCACGTGTTTCATGGGTAGTACCCATGTAAACACAGTGAATACAGTTACCATGTTATTACCTGGTAGTTGTCAGGAAAATACTTGGTAATGACCTAGTACCTACTGGGTAACTTGCCTGGTAGCAGAGTAAATACCTGGTAGTTGTTGAAAATACTTGGTATACCTATAGTACCTACATACCTATAGTACCTGCAACCAGGGTATCGTGCCTGGTTGCAGAGTAAATACTTATAAATACCGGGTAGTTAGCTGGTAATTACATACTAAAAACGTATAAATACCTGGTAATTGTCAGGAACATACTTGGTAATTACCTGGCAACCAGTGTGTCATTTACCATGGTAAGTTCCATATAATTACCAGGAGATTATACAGTAAATAGTTATACATACTGGGTAATACTTGGTAATTACTGAGTAATTACTGAGTAATGTATCTGGAAGTTACCATGTAATTACCAGGTAATTAATGGGTAAATACTTATAACTACTACCTGGTTGTTACCAGGTAATACCAGGTACTTACCTATTATTACCAGGTAATTACCTGGTAGTTACCTGGTAATTATCGTACCCTAAAATGAAGGGTTACCGCTACGGTATTTTTCATATAGGTAATACAATCAGTACTTCTTCCACCACTGTCTTGAGGTAACGTGGCAGACATGCTGTAATCACGTACAGTATTATTTATCCAGATCTCATGAACTGTGACCTTTGTTGCATCTTAAATCTTTACTTCTCAGAATAATCCCTCTGATTAGATGTCCACTGCATTGTTTGACAGTGGCCACGGCCTTGAACATTTGAGGTACAGCGGTCGATATTATTTTGGCGCCTCTGAAAAACAGTCTAGCTCCCTTGAACGGCTATTTGTTTAATAAAGCGGTCATGTTTTTTGCATGACTCATGCATTAAATCTATCGAGTTCGACGTGCTCAAAGAGAGCGCCCTCCCACTCGTGACTCTGTTCTTGACCATTGATCTGTTTCTCTATACTTACTACCGAAGATGTCCTAGACGTGTGTGTGTGTGTGTGTGTGTGTGTGTGTGTGTGTGTGTGTGTGTGTGCGTGTGTGCGTGTGTGCGTGCGTGCGTGCGTGCGTGCGTGCGTGCGTGCGTGCGTGCGTGCGTGCGTGCGTGCGTGCGTGCGTGCGTGCGTGCGTGCGTGCGTGCGTGCGTGCGTGCGTGCGTGCGTGCGTGCGTGCGGGAAGGCTCTGCAGTCTGCAGTGATCCCAGGACAAAAGCTATCCAACCAAATCATCACACATAAACAAAGAAACAACCACAAGATATTGTATCATCCCAGTAGGTCGGCTCCTACACACAAATGTACACACTTGCGTACACAAACAAACACACACAAAAGGCAGCATCCTCAAAACACTTAGAACCGGGTACACATATGCATGCACGTGCACACGCACAAGTAAACACACATGCACAGAAATTACCATAATGCACACCAAGGAGCTGAACACACAAACAAAAACACCTGCAAACATAACCTGCTCAGACAGCCTGACATTCTGAGCCGTCTGTCGATTGTATGGTCAGCTGCCCATAAGAAAGGCCTCATGACAGGCAGCTTTTGTCTTTATTTAGTTGTGTTAGACTGACTCTGGGTCAGCCCTGGCTTGCAGAGGGCTTATTTCCTTACTTAGCCCGCTACAGCTTACATCCCTGGAGAGACAAAGGGCGAACAGGGACTCCCCCTTCTCTCTCGCTCTCTGTTCGTCAGGCAATGGACTGCATGCGTCTGACTATAGGACGCCTTAGTTGTGCCTTAGTTGTTTTTGTCTGTGGTTGTGATCTGGTACAACGGGTGTGAAAACATCAAGGTGTGACTCTGGCGAATGCTCCAGAGTGCTCACGAAAGAAAAGGCATCAACAGATGGGGGGGTCCTCTAGCTGTTATCTATATGCCCTAGCCTAGATTCTATGGTATGGCAAGGGAGATTGTGTGATTCATTTCAGTACCATTCTAATATCTGCAGTTGAAGGGACTATATTGTAAGATCCCATCTTGTTGGGGTGGGGGGGGGGGGGGTTGGTTGCCGTAGGGTCAACTATAACATTTCATCTCGTCAAAATAATCTCAATTCATCAATATCGGCTCCGACCTGCAGCGAAATGCCTATAGCCGCAATGCGCTCAGGATGCTGACATTATAGCATACAGTAAACCCAGTACCCATATACTGTAGATATGTAACACAATCGTTCCATAGTTTTAAACAGCTCCATACTGTACTCACGCACAGGCGCCTGACCCCCTACATTAACCCCTGGCATGCCGGCTCCGAGGCGAGGAAAGGAGATGGATATTTTACAGGCAAATTCAATTAAACCTGTGGGTTGGGATACATCACCAGAAGCAATATGAGAGATGAGAGGAGATAGATAGCTGGATAGATAGATAGAGGAGGAGTCTCACACACGCATCTGTATGCTCTAACAGGCGTGTATCTCCATGCCCTCCTCTTTTCACCCTTCCCATAATGCTTTGCATTTGTCACCCCCGCCCACACACTCTTCCATGTTTATGCGGGCGGTGTGGGGTCACGCAGCGGCAGAGCGGCAGCCTCACTTTACACAGTACAACATGGCGGTGTGGTGCGGCCCCGACACCCTCCTCTGAGGACTAATTCATTATTCAACAGACATCTCACATATTCCACCATTATGAAAGCGGGTCTTTTTTTCCCCCCAGTCTTTGTATGATTGTCCCTTGTGGCTGCTCAGGGCCAGTTGTGGAGAGATAAACCCTGCATGCTGCTTATCAATGGTTCACGGAGAGGGCAACGACGAGTATTAAACAAGAACTGTTGTTATTATTAGTAGTATTATTAGTATTATTATTATTATCACTTTGTATTCAGTTTGTGCTCTACACTTAGAACCGGGTATGTAGTTAAATCATTACTTATACTTTTATTAGAAATAGCAGAGTTTAACCACGTAAACCCTTTACGAGGACCCCCAGTACTCGTAGTAGCTCTGCTAATTATTTTCCCTCAAGACCAAATCAGTTTACTGATCTACATGCAGTACTGTAAGCTCACATCACGTTGCAACGCGACACGTAGTGAGCTTAGAATGCTCGCCCCAGAATGGGGACACTGGGGTTCATGCGGTTAGCGTTTGGCTTAGGGAGTGAATGTAAGTCAACGGAATGATGTATGTGTGGGTGTGCACGCACATGTGTGCGCGTGCGTGCATGCGCGTGTGAGCGCATGCAACTACATGCATGTGCAGTCGTGCATGTTTGTTTACGTGCAGTGTCTGTATCTGAATCTGCTGTGTGTGTTACTGGAACAGGGAGCTATATTGAGGAGATAATCTGTGTTTTTGTGCCATTCCTGCCAAAAAGAGCAGACTGATAACCTGATTTGCCGGTAACCTTACACTTGGGGGATGCTGATGACAAATGCCTTCCTGGGAGGCCTTGGCAGACGCGGCCCATATATTACTGAGGGGTCACCTTGGCTCAGTCCCCGTCTCATCACAACACAGCGCTCAGTGCCTTCTCACAGTGGACAAGGCCATACTTCATACCATCTTTGAGTGTACTAGAGCGGTGCTGCTGGCCTACTTGGAACAATGCAAGTTGGAAATGCATGCCCCACCCAGTTATTATGTCTGTGTCCCTTTTATGCCCATATATGGAGTTCTTTTGTCAGGCAGGCCCAAATATAGAGTCTGTATGCAGATGTCAGAACATAATTGCGATGTCAGAACAGGCCAGCTCCATATATGGACATATATCGGGGAGATCAGGTCCAGAGCCCGTGCAGAGGCTTTTGTGCTGGTTCTGGACAACCCACTGCACTCCCTGTGGGGGTTGTGGAACGTGTGTGTCGAATTTTAAGTCGGTGGGGCGAACGGTTCTCGAGTTACATGGATCTCAGACGTACACGATTACAGACGTACGTACAGAGACATACAGTAGGGAACCGATAAACTCACTGCTCAGGCTCTTGAGATTTTGTGGTCTTGAGATTTTTAACAGTACATGATCAGCTTGTGCAGTGTTTCACCTGCACCCACATGCACTGACAAACATGCAAATGCAGTGTGTAGCCTATATTTTATACACACATACACAGATATTTGCATGTTTCTTTTCACGAACAAACACATGCACACCCCCCCCCCCCCCCCACACACACACACACACACACACACACGCGCACCCCAGAGACACATGTACAGTTGTATACTTCAACGTGACAACGGATTGTGTAAACCAACCCTAATATAAGACAAAAACATCATGTAAGACAAAATGCTGCTGTGTCAGCACTCCAGAGCCTGATGACATCCCGCTAGAAGCTAGATGTTATGCTAACCGCAACCGAGAGATAGCATCCCAGCTACTAGTAGTATTGTCATTGTGGAACAAGTTTTCTTATCAACTGTAACATTCTGTATCAAATGTGCAATAAAAATAAATAAATAAATAAAATAGAAGGTTTTAACAGAAATATTAAATCAAAACAAGCAGAGAAGCAGTTAAATAATGGTGGTTTCTTAGCAACAGGCATGGAGAGAACTCAAACAATTGCCTTGGCCTGTTCTCCGTGCTGCATGTGCGTCATATCATTTGTCATGATTAAGCACTGGGTCCGGGAGGCAAGTTAAATTCAGAGACAAACTATATTGGCAATGTTAATGGCTTGGCTGTTGTTGCCAAACCATTAGCGAAAGTTAGACATGTCAGTTGTGTTTTTGGGGACCCTTTCCAGACACACAGTAATGACAAAAATCAATACAAATGGCCATCAATTTCTGTGTGTTATGAGATAAGTATGTTTGAAATTGTCATCCTTTGTCGTAGCAGAATAGAAGCCAGTTGTCCAAGTCAAGCTATTATGGAGTGCACGGGTAACGCTGAACAGAATTGATGTGACTTGTGTGTGTTCTGTGCTCACTGTGTCTGCGTGCATGTGCGTGCATGCGTGTGCATGTGTGTGTGTAATCTGATATATTCCCCCATCTTGCCTCAGTGTTACACCTCCGATCAATAGCTACCCACTCGAGACCCCCATGACTTCACTCACAAAGAGATTCTGTTACTCACTCCTTGTCAAGGAAACAAGACCCTCGTCAAACCAAAGAGTGTCCTTCTATTCTCTTGTCAAGGGGCCTCCGTTTCATTTCCCAGTCTTTTGTCTTTCCTACATATCTGTCTGGAAGGCCCTATAGAGATGCACACAGACAAGCTGGCAAAAAAGAAACAGGAAATAACAGCCGCTATTCACAGCTTGTAAATTTCCATCAAAAGCTTTGGAAAATTTAGTTCCAGTTGGTACCAAATGTAAATATCTTGTGAGGTTTTTCTTTTTGTTAGAGTGTTGTTTTGTTAGCCACGTTGACCTTGGCATATATGGCTCCACTGTCAACAGACAGAACAATGGTAGTATTCATCAAGTTTGAAACATTGGCATACAGAGCGAAAGAGAGAGAGACGTAACATCATCAGTAAGTATCACAAAAAAGGGAATTGGGGAATTTCCCAAACAAGTAAGACACTACAGTTGAACTGTACACTTGTTTTGCCCCTCGCCTACTTGTTATATGTTATACGCCTGTGCTGGAATAGCCGCTGCGTCACTAGTACGCATCGTGAACTTGTAGATTTATTGTAGAGTATATTTTAAGAATTAGTGGGGTCCATCATCGGTCAGCAACTGCTTAGTGGCTTTCCAGAAAGATCGCTCAAAGTAGGTGTTACGTCATGCAGAACCATCTCGGGCTCATATGGGTACATTTGTACTCTCTCTAGAATTAAGTTGAAGGACCTTACCAGCCTTTTTAAAATGGCACGCTTACTTTGATAGGATTTCATTCCTTAAGACAATTTTTTGAGTGGTGTAAACCACTCCTACAACTGGCTTTGTTAGTCTGTCTGTCTGTCTGTCTGTGCGCAAAAAATGAGCATGGTTGCTACGGTCACCCAGTTCACCCGGGTGTGATTTCATTACGTCAGACATTACATCAGACCACAGCTGATCAGGCTATATAAGACCTTACACCACTCAGTTCACACGGGTGTGATTTTTAATATCTTTATCGGTCTATTCATGATTATTAGGCAACTTTTATTTCACTCAAACCCTATTTTAATGAATTTGAGGATATTGATATTTTAATTTTGAACATTGATTTCGACGACTGTGACATTATCGTACAGAATGTCTGTTCTTCCTGGACTACAATGGACTACAGCCTATGTTCCCTGTAGTTCCAGACAGACCGACTCCTCCAGCTGATGTCAATCACCTTGTGATGTGTTTAACTTAAAATATATATTTGTAACGTGCTGCATTCATGTTTGTTTACAGTCAACATGCAGCTGCGGAATCACGGATAGTCGGATACGATCTAAAAGTGGATTTCAGCTTGAGGCCTCATACTTCAGCAATGACAATGGCAATCACACATAGGCCAATACATTTCAATAATGGAAAGAAATATCAAATAACAGTTTCACAGGATGAAAGTGACAAAGGGCGCACTTGTCAGAAAAGCTGGTATGGTACTTTAAACGAACACTGAGGATTTCACTGTGCAGATGAATAAAGAACAATGCGTAAGTACAGTTGAGGCTTTGCACGATCTAAAAGAGAGAGTCAATGACGTGCTCATGCTGGATGAGACAACAGGCAGAGCAGAACGGAAAGAGGGCAAGTGATATAGTGTCTGAATTAAAGTGAGACATAATGAGACAGAGAGAAAAACAAAGAGAGATGGAGGGTGGCGATTGAGTGCAATGTGTGTGTATGCGTGCGTGCGTGCGTGCGTGCGTGCGTGCGTGTTTTTTGCATGTGTGGAGGAGAAAAGATACAGTGAATTGTCAGAGAGTGAGAAAGAGCCGTTCAGAAAGAGAGAAGGGAGGTGGCGAGTGAGAATAGACAATACTCGCAATGAGAAGGGAGCCAATCGACACGGGTGAGCGGGGGGGCGGTGCGAGAGGAGGGGCCCGACACTGAGTGAGAGTGAGCGACCAGAGGAGAGCGAGCACGGAGGGGAGGTGGAGGGGAGGGGAGGTGGATTGGAGGGGAGGGGTGGGGTGGGAT